>NW_026855458.1:0-41954 GCF_026571515.1 Ruditapes philippinarum | reverse complement strand
CAAATATAAGTGGTTTTAATTAACTTAATTGATGTTGCTGTTTTTTATTCGCTTTGAAAATAGCAACACTTTAATAACGTGGTGAGTATTCACGTATAAAGGTTCATTTGGACTCATTTCAGATAGAACAACAACAACAACAACCACCACGTTAAGATGGATTCTATTGATTTATTTGGAGACTTTTTCTCGACTGAATTGCTAGACAGCACTCAAGGTCTAACTGACAATGTTCTTGACACATCAATCGATCCTGAACAGGAATTTCTAAATACGCTTGAATCAGCAGACATCGCAGACGATCTTGGATTATCACTTTTAGAAAACAATCACGAGCTTATTGATATGATGTCACCTATATTTGCGACATCGTTTTCACCCGTGCCTTGTGATAATTTAGATTTTAATGACAACGACTTTAATCAATTGCAAGAAGCTAATGTAGAACCAGAAAAACCTGAAGACAATATTGTCTTGTCACCTTTGAAACAATTACTTTTAAGTAAAACTAAGTTGACAGAACAGACATTGCCAGCGAGTAAACCTTTGTCAGCACCAAAGAAAACATCTGGAAGAAGGCGTAGTTCTGATCGGGCTTCAAAAACACTTAAAAACTCGGTCGATAATTCTAAGAAAAATGAATATGATGACTCAATAGACTTAAAGTCACGCGGCGCTAAAGAAACATCCTCAGAATCAAGATCTCATAAAAGGAACAGAAATAAAGTCAAAAATGCCTCAAAGGCTCTCAAGTTCCCGCCATGTTCTGTTTGTGGTGGCATGGCTTCAGGTTTACATTATGGTGTCAACAGTTGTGAAGCGTGTAAAGGATTTTTCCGACGGTTTATCATTAGAAATGAAGAATATAAATGTTCGAAAGATGGTAATTGTAAAGTTGTGAATAAAAATCGTGAAAATTGTTCCGGATGTCGGTTAAAGAAATGTCTTGAGCTTGGAATGTCAAAGGAAAATTCTAAGTTAGGCAGGTATTCTCTATCACGAAGGACAGAAACTATCAAACAAGTAAACGTGTTAGAAGGTAAAGAAAAGAAATCTGAACAGGAGCGAATCTTTGATGTCAATATAGACTCATTTAAATTCGATCATACTTACAGCGAAACAGACAGCGGGAAATCGTCCCCAAGTTTACATGACATTGTTCCTGAAGATTGCTCACCAGAAAACCTTCTCCAAGAACTCGTCAGCGCAATGGAGGCCATCCAGCCATATGGACCCAATATAACAAGCAAAGAGCAAGTACAAAGTGTCATCAAGTACCACTACCAACGTTATCAGGTAAAACTACAAACCTATGGTGAAATGAAAGCTGTTCCAAAAGACGAGTACTATAAACTGCTGAAAGAGTACGGCATTGATGTAGACGGTAGGATCAAAGTATTCAAGGAATATGTTTTAAAAATCAAGCGTCTGACAGAACGGTATTATAACTTTGCACATCAAATTCCGGGTTTTAAGAAACTAAAATCACACGACCAGTCAAATCTTCTAAATGCTTTCCGCTGTGATTTTTTTGTCATTCTGATGAACGAAGGTTACAACGAGGAATGTCACGTGATTTTAGCGAGGAATGGTGTTGCATACCACGTGAATGAATTGGCCGACAAATGTTTCTCGAGAGAATTAATAACTAGAATATGCGAGGCTTATGCTCGTTTTCAGAGACTTGAGATGAGCAGAGAAGAAAAATGTCTTCTTATGGCGCTGACCTTGACCTTTACTGACCGCTGTAACCTTGAAGATCCGGAATTCGTTGACAAAATCCAGTATCTTGTATCTGAAGTAATGCGCTACCATTTAGAAAAGACGGTTGGTCCACAAGCACAACGAAGATTTGCTCAATTCGTCGACGGTCTTCTATTCTTGCGAGAAGTATCTGAACAATACATGACAGAAATTAGACAACTATGCAAAGATGAATTGATGGTCAAAGAAGTTCCCATGATGACCGAGCTCTTAATTGACGAATGGTGAAAGGTCAGAGGTCAAAGAGGCTGTGATTGTGCATAATAATCATATTTAAGCAGCACACCAAATCTCTATCAAATAGAGATAATATCATAACGCAGACGATTTAGTATGTCGGGGTTTTATCTTAGTGCGTATAATACTGTATATGTATATGAAAGTTTTCATAAGAGGGTCAAGTCAAATCGCGACATGAATACAAATGATTTACAGACTTTGTGATAGCTAGTATATACTGCATGTAAATATAGCAGTTAATGTCAACATCTCAAAACAAAAGAAGGTCCTTATATGTTCGAGTGTTCTATATTTTTGGTGAGACTAAATAAAGTCAAACATGTAAATAATATACATGTTTGTAATGTAATGTAATGTATTGAATCTATTGTTTGTTAAAACTTGTTTGAAAAAATATTTTTGCTTCATTTAAACTATGAGAGAACTTACATGTTTAAAAAATAATTTCAATAAAAATGTCAACATATTTGAAGCATAATTAACTGCATGTCAGTATAAGGAGGCGGACAGAAGAACATCCTTCCAAAAAAGCTCGACATAATGAAGATGAAACGTATAGAAAGTATAAAATATACTTGGGGACACATCAATTTTGATTACATTGTTGTAAAATAATACACGGTTCGAGTTCAAAAGAGTAGGAATACAATCGCGAAGGTCGATAGACCCCGAGTGATTTATTACGATAAACAATGTGTTATTATACTATACTGCAAATAAAAGTATTATCTATTTGCATTCTAACATGCATATAAAAAGTGAATTGATAAAAAATATGTTGAACTGCATTGAGCGTAGAAGTAATTTTCCTGACGTCATTTGGTTTATTGACGTCATTTGACGTTTTATGCTGTGCATATATCGTGTAATAATACTACATGTTGTAACGCCGACTTTTTTTTATTGAATAAATGATTATAGAAAAATGTCCTCTGGTATTATAATTCAGCTAACGAACCGTTTTTACTTGGCCATTTTAACTGTAAAGTACTTGGCCATTTTAACTGTAAAGTACTTGGCCATTTTAACTGTAAAATACTTGGCCATTTTAACTGTAAAAGACTTGGCCGTTTTAACTGTAAAGTACTTGGCCATTTTAACTGTAAAATACTTGGTCATTTTAACTGTAAAATACTTGGCCATTTTAACTGTAAAATACTTGGTCATTTTAACTGTAAAGTACTTGGCCATTTTAACTGTAAAATACTTGGCCATTTTAACTGTAAAATACTTGGCCATTTTAACTGTAAAATACTTGGCCATTTTAACTGTAAAATACTTGGTCATTTTAACTGTAAAATACTTGGTCATTTTAACTGTAAAGTACTTGGCCATTTTAACTGTAAAATACTTGGCCATTTTAACTGTAAAATACTTGGCCATTTTAACTGTAAAATACTTGGTCATTTTAACTGTAAAATACTTGGTCATTTTAACTGTAAAGTACTTGGCCATTTTAACTGTAAAATACTTGGCCATTTTAACTGTAAAATACTTGGTCATTTTAACTGTAAAGTACTTGGCCATTTTAACCAGAAAATACTTGGCCATTTAACTCTGAAATACTTGGCCATTTTAACTGTAAAATACTTGGTCATTTTAACTGTAAAGTACTTGGCCATTTTAACTGTAAAATACTTGGCCATTTAACTGTTAAATACTTGGCCATTTTAACTGTAAAATACTTGATCATTTAACCTGTAAGAATCGGATTCACTTATAATTTTTTATACATATTCATAAAGAATGTTTTAATTAGATATGTGACAGGATGTTTTTAATGAAAACTTGATTTAAGGACGAGTCAACTTGTGTGGAAGCAGGCTTCCAACGAACTCATGTACTTTCATATAACGCTTTGTAACAGTAAGAAAGGCAACAGCATGAAATGTAAAGCTAGATAAATTCCTATGTTTGTGTATCTGCCGCCCCCCCTCCCCCCGCCGTATATCAATCATATCAACAGCGATACTTTATCTTAAACAATCGTATGAACTAATTGAACTAGTGACGTGGTGTCGTTTGAAATCGTTCGAGAGTCAGATTTCATTTTATCAATGATTGTATAACGTCTATCGTTTGATACGTACATCTAAACCTTATGTTATAAATATCATCACTTTAACCAATGAAGATATCTCTATCCTCTATATTACATATATATGTTGTTGTTTTCTAATGACAGTAGAAAAACGTAAGTTCAACAGTTTGTGTTTTGGTTTTGCTTTAATTTCAGTGCCATGTCGTTTGGTTTACGAACAACATGTTGTTTCTGAAATGCATGTGTAATTGGTTTAAGCAAACTCAAGTAAAGACACTACATGGATGATTTAGCCAATGAACGTCGCTCTGTATATACTGTATATTATTTCAGTCCCACGCAAACACCCCAAATTGGACAATATTATTTTTCGAGGGGTGATTGTTGTTTTCTAATTCCATCAGAACGATAAATGTTGCATTATTTTTGTTGTATTGCTATTATTTACAGTGTTGGCAATTTAGTGTTCAACGCAAAGGCGCAAGTCGCCGGACAAATAATAGATGTCAATACCCCTGCCCTTCAACAAATAAAAACGAGGTTCGTAGGCTTAATGCGCAAGAAGTAACATCACGTCTGGAACAGCGCAAATGTAGGCTATTTGATCTAACGCTATAACAGCGCGCAAGTTCGTAAAGCTATAACACATGATGACGGACAGTATATGAACATGTCTATGTTTGAACTAAGAAAGGCGTCGCATATTAGTGTCTCCTGCAGGGGGGTGTCATTCATTTTATTTCTTTTTTGTTTGTTTAAGATTCCCTGTTTAAGATAATAAATACATGTACTGTTCCTTTATCATGTGTTATAGCACTTTTAACATACAAATGTTTTAGGGACCTCTTAGGGGACGTTTTATGGCACAAGTCAAACACTTTGAGATTTTGACAGTAATCTTAGATAGAATCTGGACAGTTAGACAGTTAACAATAGCCTACTGCGTCAACTCTATTGAGTTGGCTGGCATCATTTGGCAGGCCTAAATGACAAGAATTGTGAATTTCTTACATGGATCCTGTTGGCGCCTTGTAACTGGTCATTCTGGAGCGATGTGACGTGCAG
Source organism: Ruditapes philippinarum (assembly GCF_026571515.1). Taxonomy (NCBI): domain Eukaryota; kingdom Metazoa; phylum Mollusca; class Bivalvia; order Venerida; family Veneridae; genus Ruditapes; species Ruditapes philippinarum. The sequence goes on along the minus strand of NW_026855458.1, from coordinate 36,844 downwards.
TGCATAATTGGTACAAATTACATAGTAGAAATCAGCCAGTGTAAATTAACATTCTACGATATCACGACTTTAATTAAATATGTAATTAATTATAATTACATATTAAATTAAAACCATGATTATATATAATTATGTTTATATTTATACAATTAAAGATATTTAAATACATGGCTTTCTAATTCACTGATCTACGCTACATTTTAAGTCATTTAACTCTTATTGAAAACGGCTAAATGAAATAAGAATCTTGCATTCAAAATCGTACAGCTGTTGTAGATAATATCCTGGTCAAAGGGAAGTAACTCTAGTTGAGTTCAGTTTCGAAAATTAATTGCAAGTAATGTGATTTTGTTGTATAACATATAATATGCAATGTAATAGAAAAAAAAATCTCTTTGCTTGTTTTTATATTTTATTGTAGCATACAAAATGATATGCATCATCAATATCACATGTACATGTATATAAAAAAGGACAAAAAATATATCTCTAACACAACAAAAGCAATAAATTTTAGTACATTGTAAGTTAAAAATAACGGAATAAATATAGTTATTATTTGGAATTTATATAGTTATTATTTATATACATATTTTTAAAAAAATAAGTAGCAATATTATTTCTTTCATCCATTACCGTTCACATTCATGTATACACAATAACATCTGGCTCATTTAAAAAAACTTTGAGGTAATACTGGAATAAAACTACAATGTTTATGTGAACATCTACCAGGTTTTCCCAAAGTTTGGTAACATCATAGAAGGGTTTTCAATTGTAACATCTGGGTCTGACTCTTGAAGACCCTTTAATACAATTTTTATCTCCCTTTGTCTTGCCCCTTCGATCACTAACTCCCTTATTTCTCCAGTTAATTGCATATCATATATGTCCAAGTGTCTGAGATTCTCTAAATTCACTACAAGGTCTAGTATTGCACCGTTAGATATAGTTTTAATCCAGCTTAAGTTAAGTTGCTGTAGATTTTTACCAAACTGGCACATAGCTTTCACCGATTTATCTGTTAAATGTTTACATGCAGCCAAATTCAGTGCCTCTAATTTGGTCAATTTCTGAAAATATGAGAACAAAAACCAGTGTTAACATAAGTCATGTATATTGAACATGGAATATTGGCATGAAAATGTTATTACTTTAGAAATCTTCAGCAGTTTCAGATATACTTCAATGATTGTTTCCACCTTTGCAATGATTTATGCTCAAATTTTGAAATTTTGTATAAAAAAATGTCCTCTGACTGAATCAGGTTAATATAAATAAACACTATCATCTAGCCTTAGGTCAATTTTATTTTCCACAGATTTTGGTCCTGCTGAAAATGATGGCCTAGAATCATAATTTATTCACTTCATGTATTTATGATAGCTGGATTTATAAAAGAGTTAGAGATAGGCAACCTAATACTTTCAATCCAGCTATGGTTCGAGCCCTACACGGGTCATTATAATGATTCTTCATATAACACTAGTATAACAAAAGATGGAAATCTACTAATGTATGTGAAGCTTCAAGCTTTTATCATAATCAATTTATAATAAATATATTTAAACAAAAGATTGAAATCTACTAATGTATGAGATATGTACATAGCAAAACTTTACCCTGAGTATAGTTTCTACAACACTATCTGTAACAATATATCCACAATCTTTCAGACTCAATACTCTCAGATTTGGGCAGTTTGTCCACATTGTTTTCAGTATAGTTTGTGTAAGATATACACTGTCTAGGTCCAAATGTTCTAACACAGGCACTAAAAGTTGACGTAACACTTTCACATTCAATTTCTTTTTTCTCTTCAGCTGGGATATCATTGTACTGCAGGTAGAGAAATTATTTACAAATATCATTGTACAAAACATCTTATGTATTGCGTTAACAGCAAAATTTAATGATCTTGGCCATAGGTTCATATAGGTAACAGGTACATGTATTTCTAAAATAATGAATTGTGGCTAAAATAATGTCATATACATATATTATATTCAATTTTGAATTGTTAAATGTTCACTTCTAGCATACAGCCCTGTATGTACATGTATCACAAAATGTGTTAGTTTTCATATGTTTCACTATGATTGTTACACATTTTATGTTATATCCTGCCAGTTGATCCATCAAACGGGCTTTTCTGGATATCTTACCAGTAATAACAAATTTCTCCTCAAGTGACAAAATACTAGTTCCAGGTGATTTCTGAACCAGCGGTTAGAGACAAATGACCATTAGACTTAATGTATGAGAGATCACTTGTATCTCTGATCACACTGTTGTTAAATGTTTAAACAAGGGAGAGAATCACAGAATGATAAATCTCTGAACAAGGGAGATAATCATACTATTTAATACATCTGTGAACAGGGGACAGAATCAAATTACTGGAAACATAACAAGGGAGTGCACAGTATCTGTTGCAATTTAGAACAAGGGAGAGAATTGCAGTATTTGTCACATCTTTGAAGAAGGGAGGGAATCAAAGTAATTGTTACATCTCTGAACAATGGTAAGTGTCATTCTACATTATGGCTTGTGGTCACATCCTGAATCACTCTTGTAGCAGAACACTCTACCACTAAACCCTATGGTAAGTAATATCATATAAATAGTAATAAGGCTGATAGGAATCAAGAAACAAAATTACCAAAAAAGTATCCTGCCAAAAAGGAACATTAGCATAACAAGTGTTTTTTTGTCAGGCTTGTATGTATGATGTTGAATATCAAATAGTATAAAATTATAAAGCCTTGTCAAGGCTCAAGTAAATCACATAATTATCTCCCCTGACAGCATTTAACATCAAATAGCACAAACTCCTCAAAGTGATTACCTCCCTTGGTAGAATTGTAATTAAGGGGAGATCACTGTGTGGAGATTGCAAATAGCATAGCCTGGGTTCCTTCCCTTTACACCAGCGTCTTACAATGCTTAGTTGAAAGACCTTCTTTGCACTAATGCTTTTGGTAATGCAGTGTAAGGGGAGGGAACTCAGAATAAGGATAACAGGAAACCTTGTATTTAAGTATATACTGTATTCAAAACATACCTGATTATGTGTTCATCTGGAAAGTCCTCAAGATCATAATCATCTAGATTATCAAGTATATAATCTATACAGATCTGTTGAAATGTTTTAACACTTGTTCCTTCATGGTACGGACTCTGTGAACAAGAACATGCCAAGTATATGTAAAAATCTTACAGGTATCAGAGAAGAAATTGCAAAACTATGATTTTACAATCACGTCAGTTTTGGATCACATTAAAATAACAGTCATAAGAAAATCTTCTGATTTTTCGGCATCTTAAGTAATGTTTTATATATACTATGTATATGTGTATCACAAAATAAAACATAAAACTGCAACTTAAAAGAGACCTTCTTTCAGTTCAGTAACTGATACTTCAAGAGCCACTAATATAAATCTTATAATTATAGTGACATTTAGTGAATTCCATTTGTATACAAATATATTTAAAATAAAACTCTCATTAAAATCTTACAACTACATTTTCCTCCATATTAAAATAAAAGACCTTAAATTCTTTAATGGTAAAATGCTGCTGTAGACTTCTGTGTTTCAGCTGTTTCCAGAAATTATTATAAATATCTATATGCTTTAAAAATAAAAATCCAACTTACTGGTTCAAAGTTTCGACAGAACAGAGCCCTTATGAGTGTCTTTCCATTGAATGTTTTGCTTTCGAATCTTTTTGTATGTCTGTGACTAAGTGAAGTGTCAACTTCCTGCAGAACTTCCTCTAAAGTGTGATGTCGCATCATGTTCATTTCCAATACTTCATTCACATCCACAAAACCTGCAAATACCAATTATCAACAATAAATTTTAATTGACTCATTTACAAATTATATAAAATTATACCTATTCAAAAACAAATCTGTAATTTCTTTTTCTTAAAATGAAAACAACTCTTTTATTCAAATTATAATAATTAAACTTTTTCTGGAAGTACATGTATCTGACCCGGAATTGCCACTCACTGTAAAATGTAAAACTAAATTGTTATAACTATTTGTTCAAATTTACAACTGGATATTCTTGATCAATAATTGGCGAATAAAATAAAAATAAAAATAATTTGTGTCACATAAAATCAGTGATATGATTATATGGATCGAGTCTGACTTCAGGGATTTTTTTCTTCTATAACAAAATTTTTTTTCTCTAAAGTCATGTACTTTACCCCTAAAATTCAATTAACTGCATCATGTTACAAGGTGAGAAAAATGTGCAGCCAGACTGATACCATTCCGCAGCTGTAACAACAGAAATATCCAGTCTCTTATACACATCTTGTCCCCTAAATAGTATACATATCTGAGCCATGACCATGTATATTTCTCCAAAGAAATTCCTAAATGGACACTTCAATGTCTAACCAAAATTATTTACTTGTACCAGATTTAAGGAATAACACACTAAAATAAAAATAAAGACAAACCTTCTTTATGAACAGTCAGTCCTTCTTTTATTGCACCATATCTTAGGATATAACACAACCGTTTACTGAGACGTCCTGCATACTTATCTTCTTTATCGCCCCCATCTTTCTGGTGAAAATTATTTGTATGTGGCATTGTCAACTGATAATTTATCCCTTCTTCATTACAGGAACCACAGTTAAATCAAGAGTCTGCCTATAGAATTGTAAAACAATATTAATTGAGTAAAATACTTATGAAATCTAAATCGTTACTAACCAGTTTTTTTGTTCAAGTCTATATAACAAAATAAATGTTAACCAACGTGTAAATATTTATAATATAAATTATGTCATATTGTTGTGAAATAATGGACATAAATTCTTTCACTCACTGCCAATGGAAATTTACACACTATTACATCATCTGTTTTTAAACTGTCATCCATCAAATTGTTAGTCAAACATAAAACAAAACAGTCTAAAACACAACAAGTATAACGCCAATTTTGTACGCCTATGTATATGTCATGTAAATTGGATACAAAATATTAGAAAATAATAAACTGTCAGCATGAATTAATGTAAACAAAGGGGCATAACTCTAACGCATTTTCTCACCGGATGTCGTAAAACGTCACGACTTTTTGTGCCTCTTACTCCATACTGGGCAAAGTAAGTAAATGGTTTCCGAAGACATACTAAAAAAATCCGTCATTATCCGATATTAAAGGTTCCATCTTCATATGATTTTAAGACCAAATGAATTGAAATTGAATAAGTTATGCGTTGAATTGATTCTGATGTATTATATATTTGATATATCTAGCGAAAAATAGCTTTTTGTTGCACTTAAAGCTCTTCAAAAAAGCATGATTATTTTAATACTAAACCAGCTTCTGATCAGTGTAACTTTCATTCTTACGCGTATATATAGATGAAATACAAGAGATGAACACGGTAAAACCGGTTGTTAATATACAGATCCCATTCTGCACTGTAAAATCTGTACTGTCACCACTGAAAATTCGTAAACATTGCCCATGGTTGATAAAATTAACCTATTGGCATGCAGTCTCCTGAAATAGACCCCTTTATATATATTTTTTTTACAGACAGTTCTATACTACAAACACGAATTAGTCTGTTGTATATGTAGTTACCCCAGCTGGTTTTGAATGTTTATAATGTTATTTTATGACAGTTGAGTTGTGAAGGTCTTCATTTCAGCTTTCAGAACTGTTGAAATTAAAAAAGTTATGACCATGTTCCTTAATATCCAAAATGTCTTTATTTCAGAATGGCCCCTAAAGCAGGTGATAAACCAAAAGCTGCGGCTCGTATGGTCACCAAGAAAATTGGTGGTGACAAAAATGGTGGTGAAAGGACAGTTAGAGCTAAACGCTTGGTAAGCTTTGTTTGAACAGTAAGACTAAGACTTATTTTTTCTTTATAAAGAAAATATCGGAATTTATTAAAATACTGTAATAGTAAGCATCATCATTGAAGTAAATACACTTCATTGAAGAATTTTGTTAATGAGATGGTGATGTAAGCATTATTGGCGTCCGCGCCGAAGCGCGGCGCCCTTATGTAATGAAATCAGATTTTGTGAAAGGGCGACAGCATCTTCTCGAGCCTTTATAGTTGTTGATAATAAAAGCCGATCATTCCGATCGGTATGAGGGTGCTTGATTATTAATTACAATGAATAGCGAACTGGAGAATTTCGCAATGCAAACATTTTCAAATTAATTAACCTTTTCCGTCAATAAATCGCGCTCTTCGGGGTATTTTTATTTATCATTTTGTAGTACACAGTGGGTTATTATGGTATGTTATTCCGAAAGCTGTAAATAGAATGTTGAGTTGATGACCTAAATATTCCGAAAATCTATTTATAGAGGGATGTACTCTTGTCGGTAATTCCCGGTCTCTCCTGGTCTATTTTGACGACCGGCGAATAGTACCACACGTTTATTGTCCGGTCTCTTCCGGTTTTGGAGTCGATGTTTGATATCGTTAAAGAACAGAACAAATATTTTACAGATAAATAAGCTTTTTTTCAAAATGAATGTTTGTCACTTAGTTTGGTTACAATAATTAATAAAAATAGATCAACTCTCCAATTTATTGATTATTATTATACATAAACATACAATTTGAAAAGAAAAACAATCACACAAATCGCATGTTTTATTTTATCTATATGAGATAAATATGTACAATAATTGAGAAAAAATGTACATTTTTATGGCATTAATATGACACTATCAACTTTGAAACATTTTATTTAATTTGTTATTCGTGTTTAGTAAAGATGCCGAGGAATTATTCAAAGTTACAAATCAGATTTTATGAATTATTCAATTGATTGATAATTTAAAAAATGATAAAGAAAAATACAAATGTATATACATGTATATGGTTTAAGAATAAACAATATTATATATTGAAAGTTTAACCATAATTTACTGACTTTTTCCTGTTGAGTTTTGACTTATAATCGTCGGTCATTATGACAATTGAATTCTTAAAATAGTAGTAAACGTAAAAACTCAGTATTAAAGCAGTGCATAAAACACAAAAAAAGAAAAGAAAACAATATTCATAAAATCTGTATTTTTTATTAAAAAAGATATTACAATTAGTGTATAATAAACATTTATGCTCAACATGGTAATATAACAAGTGTCATATTGTTACTAAGTGTGAACAGAGAGCTTAAAAGGGGGTCTTCGCTAATAGCGATAACATAATAAGGGACAATTACACAAGTGTGGTGTTGATCATGCGTTACTCATATGGATTATAAATGATTGTATACATGTATATCCGTTGCTATTAATAACCACGATCATAAAGAAATAGCAAGTAGTATTCTAATTTCTAGCATGCCAATCAAAGTTATAAATAATGAACAATGTCTTTCGTTCGTTCATTCATAAGTGATATACAATTCTGGTAAAAACCAATGAGCCATTGAACAGTTTATAAGAATATCTTGTCATTATATATCTACTTTTTCATCTGCACCTGCTGCATATCTTGCTTGGACGCCCTTTGATGCTTTGCATCAATGCTTTTCTTGTAGTACCATTATGCTAGGGGCGCCCATGGCCGAATGGTTAAGGTCGTTGACTTCAAACCATTTGCCCCTCACCTTTGTGGGTTCGAATCCCGACAGGGACTTGGATTATTTCATGTGAGGAAGCTATCCAGCTAGCTTCCGGAATGTCGGTGGTTCTACTCAGTTGCCCATTCGTGCCTGAAATAATGCACGGAGGGGCACCTGATGTCTTTCTCCACCAGTAAAGCTGGAATGTCACAATATGACCTATACCAGAGATCTGCCAAGAATTTGAAAGTACTGGGCCCTGGGCCCACTTGGTCTGAAAATGATGGGCCATTTTTACCAAAGTATGGGCCTTGGGAAAATAAGTAAACATTGACCAAAATAACTGTTAAAAAGTTTGTAGATAATTGAATTTCCCTGGTAATAAAACTTAAATCATATTTTATGACAAGTGGTTCACTTATAATTCAGTACTTAACCAATAATTAAAAATTATGCCTACATGGTAACTTTCTAACTAATATTAATTGCAGGCAAAATATTTTTTAAATGGCTGCTCAAAAATTTGATATGCAAATTTATTCACATAATTGCTGGTTCTTACTTGTAATGTCTTATATTGTGCATTATCCATTTAATTGTTCCTACTTTGCACCAAATGTCCCTTACCACTGTATATTGACGAATTTTATTGCCCCTTGTATGCCTCTGTGTAGACAGCATACATCAAAGACATTTGCCGACAGACCTTTTGATCATGAAAAAAGTCATGCACAATGTTTCTCTGATTCGTTAATCACGCTGTCAAATATTCTGATGACGAAATATACATCTTTTTTTTACACTTCATCAGCCAAAATTTGCATGAACTTGAGTGACCTTAGGGTTGATCAAGTTGAACACCTGTCAGATTATACTGTAACTTACAGCATTTCTTAAAATAGCAACACTTTTTTTTTCAGTTACCGATAATCATTTTAAATATTAGGTAGTTGTATAACTTGTTTGTTTGTTTTATTGGATTAAATTTACGGTAGTAGAAATGAGTATCTATGTGGGAAAGGGATTATGAGAAGAAATGCGGTAAGTAAATAACATGGACAAAAGCTATAGGGGAATGGATAAACTCAAGAATATGCGTATTAAATTACAGGAGCATGGGTAACATGTTGCTGTTGGTACCAGTTTTGACTGGATGACTAAATAACCCAGCAGACAGTTTTGTTTTCTTATAAGTCTGGCACAGAATTTAGATGCACCCATGGCCCTTTGCTGCCGATTTTCCTGCGCCATTCTCATTTTTTTAGCGCCAATGGCGCAAAATCGCGTCCTCGGCAGATCTCTGCCTATACTGTGTCAATGTAACGTAAAACCCAATCAAACAAACAAAAACCACCATGCTAATTCTGTATAGATTGAAAAGGGGTTCTGTCATCTTGTCAATATATAATTATAAGATTATTTTACCACATAGTTTTTATTTCATTAGACTTTGAAAATATCAGGTTCCATGATGTATCTATGATATTATTATTTATTCTAGCCGCGATACTATCCCACTGAAGACAGGCCTAGGAAGTTGTATAATAGAAAGAAGGCTTTCTCACAGCACAAGTCAAAGCTGAGGTCAACAATCACACCTGGAACCATCCTCATCTTGGTTGCTGGCAGGCACAAGGGAAAGGTATTAAATTATTAATGTTGATATTATTGGAGAAATGGGGTATGGAATTGAAGACATAAAAAGGACATTGTCATATTTGTAGCTTAGGCCTTATTGTTACCTGACAGGACCATAATAATTTAATTGTTGTATTTAAAATATAATAGAGGGTGTAATTCTGTATATACATGTATCTTGAGACTTTACTTTCTGCATTTAATTCCTATTATGAAGTAAGCAGTGTAAAAAAATATATTATTCACTGAAGTCTAGGATATTGAAGGTTTCAATCAATTAAATTTCATATTAACCCATTACCGCAGGAGCATTTTGTGAAAAATGGCTGTTTTCATTGAAAAGTCTCCCGTTACAAGTTCATGTTGCTAAAAAACTATAAAAACTGCTTCAATACTAATCAAACTTGGCACAAATGTTGACTAGACCATTGCCTTTGTAACAACATGCTCAGTCTTAAATTTCCTGTACCATGGCAATGAGGGGACATCTCAAAATTGCAAAAAATCACTATTTTACGTTGATTTTTTCCATCAAAATATTAAAATTGATTTGAAAGTGCTGCAACTTCTCAATGAAATGAGATAGTCAAATGCTTTTCAGCGTTGGTTACACGCTACCTTATGATCAACATTGGGTCATTTTTAGCCTCTCACAAGTCCAAAATTGTCTTGGCAATGAGGGGGACTACCACCCCTCTTCAACATCCCCCTTGGCAACTCCCAAATGCATCTTTTGGATATAGGGTGGCGCTTTTTTAGAGAACATTTCTCAAACAAAAACAAGTTTTGGGGGCCTGAATAAAGCATTTTTTCACCATTTGAGACAACAAAAAAGGGGGGGGGGGTGAAAAATGCGTGTATATCTGGTAATGGGTAAAATAATTGAACAACATGATTTCATATTAAATAATTGAACAGTTTAATTTTGTTTTCACTGTCTTATTTGTCAGTTTCTGTCAGTTTCTAAACTTGACCAACATTCGATAAGATATTACCTTTATTATTTGATGAAACATGCCACTTGCAAAGACTTCATTTTGGTTATAAACATTAAATGTTACCATAATTTACTATTTTGTAATAGATTTTGAATATGAACATTTGCTTCTAACAAAATAAGCTTATTACATGTTAATATTGTTACTTTATTAACAATAAATTCTAACGCTTTTCTGTCCTTTGCAGCGTGTAGTCTTCTTGAAGCAGTTGAACTCTGGACTACTTCTTGTAACAGGTATATTATAGTAATTTTATATTGTAGGCAATCTTCTCTAAAATGAGCCAGTTCATGATTATCTCCTTGGCTTGATAATTAATATCACTTGCCCAACTGAAAATATTCATAGGTTTAAACTATGGATTCTTTAATGAGCATGACTAGAAAGTTTTTATTTGATAAATAATGAAAGGGCCTGCAATATAGTAGATAATTACATTGATAGTATTAAGCATCATTAACAGTAACTGACTAAAAACATGAATATGTTGGAAAAAATGATTTGATTTTGTATAACTGCATTTAGCAGATATACTGATAAAGTGATAGCAAATTGGTTTACAAAAAATATTGTTCCTCACATAAATGTTAATAATTACTCATTTTGAATGTTAAAAACTTATATTCATTGTTCATTACTCAGGGTTCCCACGCTGTCCGGGAAAACGGGAAATGTCCGTGAATTTGAACACAGGAGCTCCCGGCCTTGAAAAGTCCGGGAATTAGTGTTGATACATAAAAAAGTCCGGGAAGGTACGGGAATTAGTCTGGAAAAGGGGAGGTAAATCAAAAAACCAAAATGGCGGTCTTTGCACAGTATATTGACTTCCGCATCTTGAATGTTGATGATTTTCGATTTACAACTGTTTTGGGAGGCCAAGTTTGACATTTATGAGATTTATCATTTATTTACTGGTTACTATGGCGGTTTTGTTTGGAAAATCTAGGAAGGACAGTCACAAATCAAACCTCAAGTTTGCTTGATTGGCCTGGTTGTTTCCTTTGGCAAATTTACCCAATTTTTGTATCCTAATTGCTCACTACCATGCTAAAAGCCAAAGGTAAATCAATTATAAAATAAAAAAAATAGTAATTACATGCATGAACTATTGTCAAGGCAGAGCACAGCCAATTGGCCACACATATCTGGGTAGCACAAATACCCAAATATAACAAAAATATACTAAAATAAATGTGTTTTACTAAAAAAAAGTGCTGTTTTAATCATGAATACAATATACACTTTCACTAAGATGTAATGAAACATACCCAAATATACATTTTTGAACCAAATATACCCAAATACAGTATACTCCAATTAAAGCTATTAAATTAAAAAAAATAATCGAATGAACTTGTATGAAATTTCAACAAAATTTATACCCTACAAATTTAAATGTAAACAACAAATATTATCATATCTTGCAAGTACATTTGGCCTATTCATTAATGAACCCTAACCAGTTAGATAAGCAAATGTCACTCTTTTTTTTTTTACAACATCTGAACTGCCAATTTCAATGGAATGATCGAAAGTTATAGTTGGCTAAGTCATATTATTTTGTAAATATCAATTCATTTTCTCATTAAAATCAACATTGTATACAAACCAAAATGAACATTGCTATAATTTAGTGTGTTTGGGTATATTTGGGTATTCATGCTGCCGCCATATTTGGTAGATGGTTTTAAAAAATTGTAAGATCAAATCAAAGATATGTCATTGAAATACAAAAAAGAATCCCTAAATAACATCCAAAAATGGCAAAATTGAAAATGTTTGTAGACTAGGCTTGATTATGGTACTGGAAGTGCACCCCGTAGCACTGCTTAAGCAGAATACCAATATTTTTTTAACATGAAAGTCGTGAAATTTTGAATGTAGAAACACCTGCTGGCAGTTTTCATATACCCTTCAGTGTGACATAGATTTTCCATTCTATGAAGCCTTAGTGGACTGAGGTCAAATGTGAGGTTACTAATTAAAGTTACTATGAATATCTGGTATAAAAGTGATCCCTTGGAAGCATTAAAAACAGCAAAATTACATGAAAATTGACAGACAACCTGCAAAAACAGTTGCTGTCACAAAGTACATTTCATTATTTATAGACACTGAATGTATTTCTTAGAAAGAATTAGATTTATGTCATGAACTACATGTATTATATTGGTGTTATTAAATGTTGTTCTAAACATTACCATGAACATATTCATAGGACAAAAAATCAAATACATGTAGCTTGAAATTTTATGTTCTAAAAAGTCCTTAAAAAATCAAAAAAGGTCCTTGATAAGTCCTGGAAAAGTCCTTAAATTTTCAAAATATCTAAGAGTGGGAACCCTGATTACTGAGTGTTTTTTTTTCATAAGATTTTTTTGCTTTTCCTAATTTCCAGGTCCATTCCACCTGAATGCTTGTCCATTGAGGAGAATTAACCAGATGTATGTGATCGCCACAAAAACAAAAATTGACATTAAAGACATCAAGGTTCCAGATCGTGTCAATGATGAATATTTCCGTCGTAAGCAGTTGAGAAAACCCAAACATGCTGAAGGCGAAATCTTTGATACAAAGAAAGAGGTAATATATAATTTACATAAATTGAGCCTTTGTATTACCGAGACGTTATTTTCTCTAAAAGCTTATAGTGGCTTTAAATGGGGTTTCTCTAAGAGGATTTCTGTTTGCTAAATGTTTGGTTTTATAGCATACCAACGCAGTCATATGGCACCAAAATAAGTAAAGTTGATTTTGACTAACCTTGGGTGTTGTGAACTTCAAGCAACACGAGGAGTCAAATCACCTCACCTACTGGTGCATGGAGATGCATAGACTCAGTAATTCGAACCCATTTAGTTGCCTTTTACAATCACAACAGGATAACCGGTTACTGCAATTATATAGATCCCTTAAAGGCAACCTTTCAGCCACAATGGAAGAATTTCTATAAATAGAAGTACATTACATACACAATTGACAAAAACAGATTTATAAATTAATAGCAATATTTCTTTTTGTTGCGAAAGACTGCTTTAGGTGACATTTGACCATTATCTTCATTAGTTGCAGATTTAAGTCCACTCGTTTTTCTTTCTTTTATTTTGAATTTCAATATCATCGAAATTTGTACAAACATCAAATGTTTTGTGTAATTTTCAGGAGTACTCTGTCAGTGATGAGAGAAAAGAGGACCAGAAAGTCGTAGACAAACAGGTCCTTGAGGCCATCAGAAAAAACGCTGATAAGAAATATTTATTTGGATATCTTGGAGCTATGTTCTCGTTAGGCAGCAAACAGTACCCACACAAAATGCTGTTCTAAATGTTTTGTCAATACGAGCTAAATAAAGAGAAAAAACTAGTTCTTGTATCTCAGTTTTACATTATCCATACACAAAGTATTCAACAGAAGCAAATTGTTGAATTGATATCCCCTGCCTTAGTGACCACATCAAGTGTACACAAGTTGGTTTTTCTCTTAATGCTTTGTACAAGAATAAATCGGATCTGGTTATTGATAACAAAGTTATGGCTATCCAAATTCAAAATTTGACCAAGGAGCGAGGTCATTTCAAGGTAAATTATCTCATTTGTCGAACCTTGTCCAAGTAAAATTGAAAAGTAATTGAATTGAGCGGTCATTAAAAGTGCTTGATTTAGGGGCCCTCTTTTTTTTTATGCAGATTGTATTGGAGAAAGTGACAGTGCATATAGAAGCAATGAAATGGGGAAACACCCACTAGGAAAATGCAGGGTAATGACTGTGATATTGTGCTTGAAGTGTACAAAGCTGCTTTAAGATAGAAATCTTAATTTTTTGCAGAATATTTATTGCTAGACTTGTCCTTGAAAATGCAAAATTGGCCTTAAATGACAGATTTTTGTTAGAACATCCTGAAAAAGTTTCAGCTAATTTTAAGTAAACTTTAGTAATTGGTCATGTCAAGATTCAACTGGAGGTGTTATGTCCAAGTATTGATTTATAACAATGTAACTGGTAGCAAAAATTTAGCCAAGTACAATGATTTAAACCAATTCATGAGCCAGGACTGTATAATGGTGTAATGCAGACATGCCAATGATAAGTGCATATCCTTGTGTTATTATGGCTGCAAAAGTTTCATTGAAATCCCGAGTAGCTGAGAAATAGCAGTGTTCCAAATTAGCAGTAGTCCGATAGCCGGACTACTTAATTTCTCCTCGGGCTACCAACTTTTCACAGTAATAAGCCGACCAGGCTACTGTATTTTCAGAGGCAAATTAAACAACTATTTTGAACAAATGAATTGTGCTAGTGAAATGTTATTAGGGCTAGTGAATATTCCAATCATGTTGTCCGACCAGCCTAGTTGATTCAAATCCTAATTTCTTACACTGGAAATAGCATGAAAACAAATGTTTCACAATACCACAGCTTACATTAAAGTCCAGTCAACATTTGCAAAATGAATTTTACTCTTGTATAAATACTGCATAAACTATTCAGGGCTTTAGACATGCAAATGATATACTACACATCTCCTTTTGGTATTCAATGTTCTGTTTTATTGAAATTCTGCCTGTAGAAAAGAACGGTTATGAAATTCAGATGGAAAGTAGATGTCAAAACAATATTCCCCTCCAGATTCCATCAGCAAGGATATTTATTGTTGCCACCTCGAGAGCTGTTTGTAGGAAGTTTAAGATGTACCCCCCCCCCCAAGTAAAGACTTTCTCCAAATTCATTGCTATTATAATTCTTAAACTCTAGATGTTACCTGTGGACAACCAGGCTTTCTGGGTATAATTCAAGTCCTTGATAAAGGGCTTACATGCTGGTCTTACTGCATAATTGGTACAGTTTATTTCTTAAATCATGAATAGTAAATGCAGTAAAATTAAACCAAAGTTTATAGTTAACTACACAAGAAGAAAAAAGCTTGAATGACTTGACTGTTTACAGGTAATAGTACTAACTTCTATGTTTTGATACTGAAATCATTTAGTGGTCAATTCTAATTTTTTTTTAACAATAATGGAACTTCGTTACTAAATTTTGTGAGTGTATCAAGTGCAGGTCAAATTTTCTAAAGGACAACAAAGTTACTATTTCATAAAATCATTTAATAATTCAAGATAGATTTATCGTTTAACAAATGTTAAAGTATATATACAGAACAATATCTTGAACAGTAAAATCTTAATTGTATTCATTAGCCACCAACACACCATCCAGAAACATTTTACATTTACTAATAACTGATGCCACTAAAGCCTGTCTACCCAGATTTTACACCACCGTAAAATACAATGACTCAATAAATCTTTATGCCCTTGACCGAATTTAGGACAAGAAACAAATAGTTTCTAATATACTGAGCACAATGCAAGTCTACTGTAAATAAACTTTTTATCATTTATGCCAATGATTGAAATCGACAGCACGGAAACATTTCATAACTTAAATAACTTCCTATCACTGCTGATCACAAAAATTTCAAAACTAAACAGTTTCAATATAAACACTTAAAAGTGAAGTTTATTGCTGTATTTTACTGGTACTGGTAGTAATGACCACTCGTGACCACTTTCGAATTTTCATAATTATTTCAAAGATTAAATAGGTAATTTCATTGTTTTCTAACTTAAAGACATTGATTTCATCATTGGTTTTCCAGATTAAATGTTTGCAAAATCCACATTGTACATGCTTTTTGTTCAGACTTTCTGTTTCTTCTTTTCCAATTTTTGTTGTTTGTCTATTGCATGCCTCTTCTGTTTCAACTTTAATGCCTGAAAATAAAATCTCAAATCTTTTTAATGCTGAATCAAAATAATAAGACCAATATACATACTACTAAAACTTCAGGAGAACACAACTTTCCATGTTTCACTACCATTTTCCTAAATGCAGACAAGTCATGTGAACATGTACATGTATTAAGGCTAAAAACAAAATTAACAGGCTATCTAGTACGGAATAGCCCTAATCAGGGCCATGCTGCCAAATAGATTTTACCCAGTAAAAAATGACATAGAATAAATAGGTATTTTTACTTGGCAAAATCTACCATATTTGTTGAAAAAAAGTCCTTGAATTTACTTATGATGTAAAATAATCTTGGGTTATCTAGGTGTTTCAGTAATATGACATTACTGGTTGATGGCGACCTGTAGATACCCCTCTAAGCATTATCTCGGGTCTATGAGAGAAGGGTTAGAACCACCAACCTTTCATAAGCTAGCTAAACAGCTTCCAGCTGTCTCATATGAAAGGGTTCAACACCCATGGTAGGATGAAAACTCTTAGCTAAACCTTCTTCAGTAGTTGGTGACTTTAACCACATTGTCACAAAAGCCCCCCCCACACCCATAATAATCACTCAAGTTATTTAACTATTAAGCCTACCTCTTGTGTCTTCTTTTTCTTAGTATACATGATTTTTTTGTACAATCTTTTCTTTTTCTTAGGTATCATCATCTCTGCTAACCTCCGTTCCTCCGCCGTCTGCTGTTGTAACCGTTTATCTACGTCTTCCTCTTCAATAGTCCCGGCCTCCACCGACATAGTACTGGTGTTCTGATCCTGTAATTATTATAGAACAGAAAAATATCTAGAAAATATGCTACAGTATTTTCCATCCTGAAATTATTTAGGAAGTTAAAAGGTTAATATTTTATTGTGATATTTTTGTCCAGCAATTTTCTTGTTTTTTATTATCAAAGCACTGGTAATAATAAACTTGTCTTACTTTGAATTTGGAAATTCCAGTTGTTTACAAGACTTAAAATATCAAACCTTTCCATGCTAAATATCCAATATGGACCTGTTCATCTTTCCATATGGACATTATATTAACATCTAAGTATATAACTCATAGTTATTTATCTTAAAAGGTACACAAAAAAAGAGTGTTTTCCTTGAGTGGATCTATATTTATGTACAAGAAAAACATTTATTGGAAATCTAAATTTTTTTTAGATACAATGTACTCTTTCAAATTAGTTCAAGTTAAATATTCAAACTTGATAACTAGGGTTATTCCATAAGACAATAGGTTACGTAATTCAAACTTGTCACTGAATTAAAAGAATCTTAGTCTGCCTAAAATATCTACTTCCAGGGTAACTGTTAAAAGCAGTAACTAGGCTCTATATACACTGTGTATTATTACCGTACATCAACTTACCTTTTTCTTTTTCTTTTTTGGAGATGTTGATTCTTCTTTATATGTTCTTTTCCTCTTCACTGTTTCTTCATCTGCAACCAGAATGATAAAACCATTTAATATAAACAACTAGATGTTCAAATCAAATTAATAATGGAACTTTATTTAAGCAGACATACTAGAAAACATGATGATCATTACAATGAACAGTTTGTTTAATTTTAAATCCAAACAACACTGTTCAGGTCATACAGAGCCTTTCCAGCTCAACTGGTAGAGGAACACTTCAGGTGCCCCTTCATACATTACCTTAGCTGGTCAGCTTTAAAAACAGACTAGTTGGGCTGTGTTAAAAACATATAAGTACTTGTCTGCTAGTTTCATTTTGTGATTTCTTATAATGCTATAATGATGACAACTTCATGGTTATTTTTAGTGTCACTTAAAACCATAGAGTAAATTCCTCATAATATCAATAAGAATATCCATTATTTCCTCGTAACATTTGCTAACAAGAATAATAATATCTGTCATATTTTGCGGTTCGGATCGGAATATCCGTCCCGAGGTTACCCGCCCATGGGCGGGTGACCGAGGGACGGATATTCCGATCCGAACCGCAAACATTTGTCAGATATTTTTTCTTGCATATTCTACCATATTCCATTATATTTTAAATTCCTTATCTTTATTTTCAATGAAAATTTATATTATTACAACCGTAACTACTTTCATTCAACAGCGTATGAATTACAAAAGCATTCATAACGGTAAAATGACGTCATCTTTATCGTGCCATTGTACAGCACACGACTCATCTGGAACCCCCCATGCCAGATGAAATTTCCGGCATGGGTAAAACTAACAGAAACGCCAGTCTGATATGCAAGAATAAATATCACAGAATAAGTTAATGTCAACTAGTTACCTGACTCCTCGTCATCTTCAGATTCATCATCATCATCACTTTCATCATCTTCATCACTACTTCCCTCCTCCACATCATCACCAGACTGCTCATCATCATCATCATCATTCTCAGACTCCTCATCATTCTCAGAATCTTCATCTATTCCTGCAAGCAAATAGGTAATACTTTTCAGGTAGGGTTTATGGAATAAATGCATTATAATGAGGTTAGGTGATACAATGTGTAGCAATGCATAAAATATCCTTAAATAAAGCTGGGAAATTTGTTAAATTAAAAGTAAAATGGTAATATAATAGTCAAAGCTAGATAAAAACATAGATTTACATTATGTTCATTGGTTATCATGTTTTCATAACATAATCTTAAACAAACAGTACAATTCTTTTACAACTTTTTAAAACTTTAAGTACTAGTACTGGTACTAGTAACGAAACATTTTATTATCAAGTATTTGTTAGAATCAAAGTGACAGAAAACAATTTCTTTGAGATATAGTCGAAATGAGAATATTTGATAAAGATAAGAACATTGCTGAGAAAATCATTCTTTCCCTCCCTATTTATTATACATACATACCAGAGTCTATACCTCTCTGTCTGTTGAGCAGTGTTTGTTTCTCTGGTGGAACATAATCACCTTCCTGCTCATTAACAAATGGTGATAAATGGGGTGGTAATACTGCGCCTATAAAGTAGTCCTCTGGTGGTAGTAACATCTGAGCATTCACACAATCTATTAACCACTGAGGCTGTACATAATATCTGTAAACATTACATCATACATTCATGTTAGAATAAACAAAACTAGCATAATATAAGTCCCATAAATATCTTCTATAGAAGTCAGGATCTACCATACTATTTCCTTGTTCTAATTAATTTACAACATTCAAAATAATACTGTAATTAAAATTAATGCATAAGCTCCCTGAACACAAACATCAAAAGTTACAAGCATCTGCAAACAAGTTTAAAGCCACGCCAGACCAGATTAGTGGGCATGAAAATACAACCTACTTTAACATTTTTCAACTGATGATATGGATCGCTAATCTGTTAATTATGAACACTCTTGAGAAAGTTTCGGAGAACAAAAAGCACCACTTCCTACACAATGTAGGTATAATTAGAATATAACCAGTAAACATTTGTACCAACCTAGACAGAAATTGTGTCTCCATTGATGGTCTATCTACTATCTGATGGGTGATTTTTTCATCAGTTTCAGGGTAGGTAGCGCCAACAGCTTGACTCTCATGCCACGATACTTCTCCCCCAAATGACCTGCAATTATATCTTGAATGTATTCTATCTTCTACACCTATCTCAAACAAGAATCTACACTTGTCAAATATATAAAATGCTCATTTTTTACAAAGCTGCAATAAATTGTATGATGAATACCTATAACCATCTCATGCAACCAGTTGGGATCTACTTAGTCTGACCACTGCTGTATCCCAAGACCACCTACTCAGAAAGAACATTTTCCCCCCTTTATTTCATACACTTATTTTCACAGGAAATACTGAATGTATTTCTTGAATAACAACCAGATTAAAGAACTTAAATTGAAAATCAACATATGACCATACCTGATTATAAAGACAAGAGGTTCCCGTGGAACTTCTCTATTCAGGAAAAATTTAAGGCCTTTGAAAAGATTCTGGAACTTTGTCATCTTTTCCATCTCTAACTTGGCCTGTTCTATACCATCAGGATTCTCTGTCTAGATAAGACATATATAACTTGAAGAAATTTACCTCTTATTGCTTAGTATTCATATTAATTGAATAAATATTGAATACAAAATTTTAGTTACAATCAGGAAAATGAGCAAGAATGTGTTTGTTCATTATGATATATCACACCTTTCAAGATAACGTTTATGTATAAAGGTGATTCTGGTATATTGGAATGCAGCATTGACAAATATGTACCATAGTACCACCCTCGTCCTGCAATATTTTCTATAATATTTGATCAAAATATACAATGATGCATTTCAACTACAAACATCTTCATTTTATATTATTTGATAAAGACTTAAAAATGTTAAAAACATTTACCTTTCATACCATTGGTAAATTGTGTCTACAGTAACTGGTAGGGCTTTTTGAAAATATTCAGTAGCTTTATTAGTTTTATTTTGCTTTCTCTAACAATCAATGAGCTTTCTACACTACTACTTGACTGTATCTCATTAATATATTTCAGTATTATATTGACCATATCATTCATTTTATATAATGTATATTCTATGAATAAGCTGTTTCATTAAGCAGTATCAGGGTTCAAACAAAAATATTTAGTCTTAATTTAAGCACTTTTCAAGGATTTTTCAAGGCCAATTTTGCATTTTCAAGGAACCCTGAATATGGACTCATGCACAAGACGATTATTTCAGCATACAAGCACTGTCACAGGAGACAATGTGCTCCAATACCGAAGATGCACTTCATTGTTTAATTAACCCTTGACAAGCCAGAAAATTTTAAAATTTATAATCAAAGGAAAAAAACATTTAAATGAATATCTATAAATAAATAGCATTATTAATACCTCTGAGGATGGGAAATGATCTAATTGGACCTCATCATCTACTGTAGATCCTATAGTTTTTAATGACTGTGTCAATGCTGATAATCTCTGAAATAAGTAAGGTTTATATAATACACAATGCTTCAAAACTTAAACATTAATCTGCTGAAACACAAAGTAATTAGCTTTCACTACCAAACTATACTGCTCAATTTCTATTTGAAATTGAAATCCCTTTAACTTTTAATGAGCTGTTCCAAACTCTAAAGCTAGCCAAATCCATTTCATGGATCCAGCAAGCTATTGGTTAAATAAGAAAATAAATTACTGACAATTTCAAGTTAACCACCTGGTTTTACAACTGTTGAAAGAACAGCATATAACTTTATCCAATTAATAGGATTTATGAGGTGTCTTTAAAAATTAGAAAGATCTGTATATACCTCTTCAAAAGTTTCTTTCTCAACAAATCTATTTAGTTTTGCTTCTTGTCTTGGATTTTGTTTGCCTTTTTTCTTTGACTTTTGTGTATTTTCTGGTGTGACCAGAGATTTCTGTGGCTGGTCCCCAGCTTTCTCCTCTTCACTGTCCAGCAGTAACTGAAACCAAACAAGAAAACAAATGTTAATATATGAATGTGTGATCAACCAACTGGCTGACCAACCAACCAACCTCATACAAAATACATTCATCAATAAATCAATCACTGATACTGGTCAACAATTCATGGCATTTGTTGAATGGCTGAATATCTAGTGAATAAATCATTACATAACAACTAAACTTATTCTAAAGTATGCACTCACTCTGTAAGTAAAGGGCACTTCATTCTCAAATGTATGAAGATTTACTCTTTAATTTAAACAGGCAATGAAATAAAAAAAGGAAAAATCAAATGTAACTTCTTCACCTAAAATTATAAAGTTATAAGTAATCAAGATGTCTGACAGGTTATATAACTCTGACAGTATAAACTGTTGTAGACTTATATCACCGAAGTCACAAGGCAAATGTTATATTATTTCAAACAACTGTTTCTACATGGCCAGATCACATGTCAAACATTTTTATTACAAATTAATAATTAAGCAAAAATTAATTAATTTGGAAAAGAAAATGAATTTCATAAATTGACAGAAGTGTGTACATAAATTATATGAACATCGTAAATTTAAACTACTTAAATTAACCCAAGTGTTTCTCACAATTAAACATTTCTCCAATCCTTTACTGTGTTTAATGTACCAATCATTTATAACCCCGCAATTACTATTATCTGGGAAAGTAGTTGGAATATTGACTTTAGGACCAGCAAAGCCCAGGTAAGATCCTCACCCTATAGGGTTCAATTAGATAACAAAATTCCAATTTATTCCACTGCACTGTGTCTATTCTAGGACGCGCGATTGCGCGATTCACGCTAGTATTTCACAGATCGCGCACAATTCAAAATCATGTGCGTGAAAATCGCGCATCTATAAAAAAGTTAATAAAATCGTAAAACTTCCATCCCGCATTATATTTGGTTGTTTTGTTTACATTTACATCGGAAACGGAAGGGAGTTAACTGTAAGCTAATTATAGTAATTTAGTACCGTATGGTACTGGTTACGTGAGTTGACGGAAATTAACAGAATGTTCCGTACCAACCTGAACTAGTGTGCTCGGTCTGACAGTTGGGCGCCATTTTAGTGTAGTAAATAATCAAGAAAAACGAGGCAATTCCTAGCTTGGCTACGATCTAGACGTGAAAGATAGGTCGATTGTTTGTATTGTCAATCCCTTTATAATCAATCGCGGCAGTTCTGTAATAATTTGTTTTCGTTTAAAAATTAAGGGGGGACAACTTCTGCTGCCTTAAATAAATAACGCCTTAATGCAGACGATTTAACATTGGCAGTTTATTTTGGCACCCCTTGATTTTGAAAATCGCCCCTTTTTTTTAAATAGAGGGGGGAAAATCACCCCTATTTTTCAATTCCTAGAATAAACACTGACTGCATTGCAGGTTCAGCTACTGGTATCTCTAAAAGCGATTTTGTCCCACAGATAAAACCACTGTGTTGATCCCACAATACAGAGAATGTGGAATGTACAGAATTGCCTGCCATTCCACTACTATTTCTACATCCCCAAGGTGGCAGGGATAATTTATATGATATATATTCTTACCTTTGGAGGATACTTTAAGTTGATAGAATTATATAACTTGAAGTTCACAAAACCAAGAAGTGTTGTATAAAACTCTGCAAATGTCTTCATAACTTTATAATCCACATCAGTGGGATGCTGGAAACAAACAAATCATCTTTTTTACACCATTATGTACTAATCCACATTAATGAATTGAAAATATAGCATTAAATTGCCACAGAAAACTTGTGTCTTATACAGCATTATAGAACTGTACACGCTTGGTAGATCAAGTGTAAGCTATCATATAGCAGATATTATACAAACAACTTTTATCTCAGAAACATGAAAGCAAGGCATTCTGAGATTAAGAAAATGAATCATTGAAAAACATCACAAAAGCATAATGTAAATGAAGGTTCATTTACTACATTTCATGCTATCCATTTACATCATAACAACATGTTTGTATTTAACATCAATAACATCAAATAAGTCATATTGTGAGTTGGAAGACCTCAGGTGCCCCTCTGTGCATTATTTCAGGCACAAACAGGCACCTGAGTAGACCCACCAATGTTCGCAAGCTAGCAGGATAGCTTCCTCACATGAAAGAATCCAAATTCAATCAGGATTTCAAACCCACAGCAATGAGGGGCAAGTGGTTTAAAGTCAACAGCGTTAACCACTCGGCCAAGAACAAGCATCAACTTATGAAAAATTACAATACTTACAACAAAGCCAACTTTGTGTGGTGTAACCCATGTCACTATCTGACCCATTATTTCTGCTTGGTAATATATACCTTTTATTGAAATAAAAATCTGAAAGAAATCAATAGTCAACTTATCAATAAGAGTTTTTAGAGAAGAACATACATTTTCCTTCATTATACTGCAAAACAAGAGCAACCCATCCGAAGTTAACACTCATTTGTTAGGTCAATACCTATCCAAAACCAATTTCAAGAAATATTCTAAGTTAACAAGGGACATACTCTTAAAAATATTGCTTTAACAATGCCCCTTATTTTACAACTGCAGCTTTGATTACTAAGTTTTGATACTTAGTTTTGATACTTGTTTGAATAAAGGGCAACATGACAGGTTTTGTATGACAACAACAACAGCTTTGTTGGCAATGATGAAGCAGTGATCATGACAGCTTGACTTTTTCTTTGATACAGATGAGCTAAAGATAAATTGGAACAGTGTGATATATTTTAGATTTTTCAACCTCAAAGATACTGTTTATAATTCAAAATCGTGACCATAACTTACAATGTAATGTTAGTTTCTCACTATACAACAATATACTTACTTTTCTTAGAGACTGTGAGGCAATGACATAATGCATGAACTCTACAGTAAGTCTACGACACAACTGTATAAACCTCCAGTCAGTGACGTTTGTTTGAGGAAATGTTGAGAAAAGAAACACCATTGATAAACAATCATCTAAATCTCTTACTGCATCAATAAATGATGGATATCTGAAATGGTAGACATGTACCTCTAGTTTCTACATTGTATGCAACTATTTTAAAAATATACTTTCTCTCTTAAAAATTGTATAATAAAAAAAGGCCATGCTGCTTATTATCTACAAGCACAAAAGTAGAGAAATTCATATAAATCTTGCATTAAAAATTAAAATACTGCTGCTTTAGATGCATAAATGAAGAGACTTCAATTCTATTCAATTGTAACACATTATTTAGACCAAGACATTTTTTCTTGTTTTTTAAAAAAAAAAATATTTATTACTTTTAAAGTGCTCTTGTCAATAGAATTTCAAGTATTCATGTCAATAAGTGTTCCAAGATTTAAATTTTTATGTCGACACAAGTTTTCAAATAAGAATAATAATCTTGTATTTTTAATGCATCAGTCATGCTAACATTATAAACAAGGAATCTACCTTTCTTTGACAATATGATCAAGTTTGTATTTAGGTCTATTCTTCTTTATTCTAGCTGCAGCATTCAAATTTTTTCTGCCATATGCTTTCTTCAGTCTTCTCATAAAATGCTGAAAGAAAATACAAATTATGAAAGATTCTATAATACTGTACAACATGTGTTACATACATGTGTAAGTCATGCTCTACATTCCAAAGGTTTTTGAAAAATGAAAAGATAATTTATTTGTGATAT
The DNA here is from genome assembly GCF_026571515.1 of Ruditapes philippinarum. Classification (NCBI taxonomy): domain Eukaryota; kingdom Metazoa; phylum Mollusca; class Bivalvia; order Venerida; family Veneridae; genus Ruditapes; species Ruditapes philippinarum. The sequence goes on along the minus strand of NW_026855458.1, from coordinate 11,720 downwards.
AAATCTGAAAGAAAATGCTTAAAATACAGATCTATAAATCTATAGATTTTGGGTAAATTTGCAGATGATATACAAGAATAATGTACTCTTGCCCTGTTTTTGAGAGAATATAGCCAGCACAAACAATAGTGAAATTACTAAATGAGGTTCAGTTTTACATATTTTAGTTTACAGAAAGCAAATTTCAAAATTTTGAGGAATATTTTTTAAAAATGGGGGGAAAAATGTACATCTTTTGGGAAGGGGAATGGTGCCACATTTTGGCACCACAGTTTGTGTATTTAGGGTCAAGACTGCCTTAAACCCTTATTACTTTCACAGTTATGACTTTACCTTAAACTCTCTGAATTTATTGATGAGTGGTTCATGAAGTAAGAACTGTATATCTTTGTTAAAGTAGTATGTTCTGTTTGAGGTACTTCCTTTGCCAGCTTTCTTTCTGTGAAGTGGCTCAACTGGGTAAATCCCCTTCAATATACATAGTCGTCTGAAATTTTTACATACATTCATGAGCATATTCTACAGGAAGACAAAAAATTTCATTATCAAGTTGATAAAACAAAGCAACACCTCGCCCCTACTGTGTGTAACACTAACTGTGAGGGTGTATACATGTATACTGCTTAGTTGATATTACTATGTACAACAAATTGACCTTGATTGTTTATTCCATGTGACAAAATGCAGAACAGAAAATTGAGAAATCATCAGCACAAAAGGTGTAGTGTCAGGGAACATTGAAGACCAGATAAAATTTAAACATAGAGGAGTTTCATATTTCTTGAAAAATAGTGACAATTTTCTGGATAAGGCCCAGGTTTTCTTTTTTTAGGGAAAGGGGAAGATGCTGGACCCTAGTAGGGGGATAAGAAAAAAGTCAATTTTGGGGAAAATTATGATGTTAACAGAAAATTCAGTTATCCATACTTTATACTAAACCATATAGTAGTCTACAGGCAAATAGTGCATATACAGAATGAGCCTACTATATACAGAGCATACATTAGTGGAAGTTTGGGAGTCCTTTACTCCTTGATTTTGGCTTGTGAAATGTAATTAATGCTTTTCCTTTATTATGTGACTTCTTTTGTCAAGGATTTTGCCACCATCTAATTCTTGCAAGAAGGTAATTTAAAACAACAAAATAAATCTGAAGTATCTGAGAGATATAAATCATCATCTGTACAGGGAAAGTGTTTCAAGATAAGCAGAACACTTTAGCAGATAGTTCAATATATCAGACATTACAGGCTTGTTAAAGTTTACGTCTAATAGTTATTGCTCAAACACGTAGGTTCATAAACAAAATAAAAAAATGTCTAATGTCTAAATTTTCTTTCAACTTCATGCTCAGTCATCAGGCCTTGACACTAACTTTTTTAAGCAGGTGGTACGCCGGACCACTAGATTTGAAAGTTAGGTGGTCCTTCCAGAAGTCAGGTGGTCAGTTATTATTATTATATCTTTTTACTGCAAATGTAGAAAAAAATGTTTAAACTTTATGACAAAGATGTATTATTAATCTTTAAAGAAATCAGATATTTTTAGATATATAGTTTTCATCTAATCAGAAAAGTGAGAGCAAGTCAGTAGGTATTTTATCATAGAGTTATTTGTTTATTTGTTTTTATCTCAGTCAAAGATACACAACAGAGCTTTTATTTATGTTAACTTTTATATTAAAGTGATTTCTCTCTCAACTCAAGTTAAGGAATAGTGATGCCATTTGTGTCTGTTATTTTCTTACTGTTATTCAAATATTCATTGCTGATACGCGGTACGTCTTATAATCATGATAATAATATAGCATCTTTTACAGATTAACATTTTTAAAGGAACTAATAAATTATCTTATTTTTGTCTTTGAAAACAAGGAAATATCTAAATTATTAAAATAATGACAATGTTATTATTTACTATAACTTATCTTATTTTTCTCACAGATTTATATTACAGAATTTTACCTCCCTGTTGCTTGTTGGTTGATATTCATTTTTGACATTGGGTATTTTTAACCTTTTAAAATAATTTCAACTCTAGAAGAAACAGATCTCTTATCGTTAAACAGTTAAAATAAAGATAAATAGCATAGAATTACTAGATGTATTTTTCAAGTTCCTTTCGTTTGCTGCCGTTATTCAAGTATCTGAAATTTAAGTTTATCCAATATCATATAATTACCATCATCGGATACTCACGGTTGATTTACATGTAACATAACATAAATGTTAATGGTTCCGCCGTGGTTATCAGACGATGCATAATTACTAGCACCATTTGAATGAATTTTGTACCTAAATTTATATCACAAACTCTTAACTTTTTTAACTCGCATAAACAAAATTTTAGCGACTTAAAATGAAAGTTATTGATGACTTAAGAACTTCTTTAACTAATCAGAGATTAATGAACCATATACATGTACATCGGACATATATTTTAAACAAAATTATATAACATGTTTTTGACCAAATTGCCATTCTCCCAAATGAGCCTTGCATCAACCAGAAAATTCAAGTGGTCCGACGGACCAGTGGGTTTTAAAATTAGGTGGTCCTTGTCAAAATCAAGTGGTCTCGGACCAACGGACCACCGCTAATGTCGAGGCCTGGTCATTAACACAAACTCAATAGGTATCAATTTAAAATAAAATATGAACATCAATGTAGTTTTGCCTATCGGCCATACTGGTTAGGTAAAGCGTTTTAAAACTTGATTTAAATTTTTGAATGGAAAAATATATTCGTACACACCGACGGTGCATAAGCAAATATTTAATTCAAAATATTTCGTTTGAAACTTTTGACTGATTAAAAATTCTTGCATCTGAGTTAGCCAATCATATTTCGCGCACTGTGTGACAGCCATTTGTTTATCAGCTGAGCCTGTATAAGTAATTTAATTAAATAAGAGGATTAAATCATGATAGTTTAATTATTTTTTAAAAGGTATTTATTTTATGATATTGTTCAAGAATAGGTCAAAATTAATGTATTTTTAAGCTAATTCAAGCGTTTTTTCATTTCACCCAATTTACTTCGGGAACATACTATCCTGTTTTCTCGTATTCTCGGGGGGTTAAGGACTAAACTTGGTTGCAATATATTTATAAAACATTCTGTTACAGTATTTTTAGCCTGATACACAGAGAAATACCTTATTAACAAAATACAAAGAAAGAAAGATCGTAACTGTAAGCAAAACTAAAGATATTTCTGCTTGTATATACTGACCTTCACCCTCTATGTGAAGCATGTGCTTTCTCGTATTCTCGTGGAATTTGATTGGTTGTTAAGGCTGGTCGCTATGTGATGATTTTATTCTACATACCAGTTCAAATCATTAGTGCCACACCTAATTAAGTGTTAAATGACCTAAATCTGTAATTTTATTGTCTTTTAATAACAGCTTGGCAGGCCATATCAAACTTTTAGGATCATATTGACGCCTCTTTGGTATCAAATGATTTTGATTGTTCCAAAAATAGTTTGAACTCCATTTAGTGTTGTTATTTACATAATCTCTCTAATATATATTAAGTTTACGTTTATTTATTAGTTACTTATTAGTTATATGAGCATTTAACAATGGATACTACTGTTTTCCGTTGCAGTTGTCAAAAATGAAATGTGTTTAGGACAAACAATGTTTCATTATTGGTTTTTAATTAGAGTTCATATCTTTTTTATACTATCTATTCGTGGAACAAATATTTTGAGCTGTATTGTATAAATAGTAGTATGAGACCGTCATTTGAAGCGTCTTGCGTCAGAGAACCACTACAGGTTTCTGCAACATGGAAAAAACTAGAAAACTGATGATTTTTTGGGGGAAATTGATAAATTGAATTATATTTTCTGGATTTTACGATTATTTCCACAGTTTTTTTTGTTTTTTATCTGTTTTTGCCGCATTTCTTTTATTTTTTTAATGGAGATGAAATGCTCTGAATGTCAGACGTTTCACTCCCAAGACATTTCACTATTGAGACGTTTCACTCCCAAGACGGTTCACACCTAGACGTTTCACTCCCATTTTGTCAATTTTATGGACGTTTCACTCCCATTTTTTATATGTTTTTATTAAGAAAATTTATTTTCATTATGACGGGGAAATTCAATTTAATGATTCATTTTGTTGAATTTGAGAGTATCGTTAAGAAGAATTTATGAATTTGAAGAATGATTATAAAAGTATAATTTTTCTGAAATATAAGAGAAAATGTAAATAATTATGATCTATACTGTAATAAGTATAGTATCAGCTCAGAAATGTGAATTTTGTTCCATTTAAACAGTGTTTTGAAGAATTCCTGTTAATTATTATGAGTAAAAATGTTGGTTTCAATGAGGACATAATTATGATGAATTATTAGAAGATTATCATTATACTCATTTAAATATGGTTTGAATGATAAGAGGTATAAATGAAAGACAAATGTCTGAAATAACGTTTTTATTATAACAGTAACAACATAATAAAAATTCTATTTATAATAAATCAAGAAAGATAATAGAATAACAAAATGAAAATGTTCATGAACAACAAAGACACATTGTAAGTACCAGTTTGAATATTGAAACCACTATCAGTACAGTAATTAAATAAAATCAATATATGAAATATATTTATTAGTTTTTTTGTAAATATATTTATCAATGAAATGCAGAAAATGTGCATAAAATTAATTATTCTTTTAAATTATTTCTGTATCAATTTATTGAACAGTAGCCATTAAACAAACTTAGGTAATTATGGTGTTAACAGTAATCTCATCACCTAATTAGTTGTATAAACACTGAGACCATCAATTAACAGTTGACATCACTATTAAATTAGTTGTATAAATATTGCACTTTAGCATCAACAGTTATTAATTAGTTGTTTATTGGACCATCGAAATATTTTTAGACAATGTTCAGCCAATTAAAACCAAAGTCATGGAAACAGAAACTCCTCCATAAGTTTTGGTTATAAATTATAACAAAAATAAAATAATATTTAATCAGATAATCATATTTAATATATAATGTAAGATTATCTACAGATTTTTTTACTTATTGATATAAAAATATACTTAATGCAAAGAAAATCATTATTAATTATTATCATTAACATCTTTAGAGAACTGCAACTTTCATACAATTAAATTGGTCATATATGATATCCTTCCCTAAATAAGAATAAATATCTGAAAAGATATTAGATCAAAGATCTCTCTTATAAAGTAAAAAATACAAAAATAAAATTTTAACAATTATGACATACAAACTTTCATTTTTTAGTAAAATTAAGGTCCATTTGTAGTATATCATACGTATCAAAATAATTTTGGTATAAAATGGGAGTGAAATGTCTTCAAGACGTTTCACTCCCATTTGGGAGTGAAACGTCTTGGTGTGAACCGTCTCAATAGTGAAACGTCTGTCTACCAAATGCTCTGCTAAATAGACATGTTTTCGGATATCGACGGAAGTCGCGAGCGTGGCTTCCATCCGTTTTAATGATTCCACGAGAATACGAGAAACCCCGAGAATAAGAGAAACAGGGATATGGGTTTTTGAGCAATTTCAATATGACGTTGCTTTGCCTAGAAGCAAAAATATTTCAAAGCAAAGTCATATTTAAAGCACCAATGTGGAAATTTCTAGAAATATTTAGCAGTAACCAATTTACCTAAAGTCTTTCAGCGATATTTGAAGTCGTTTGACAGCTTTAGTTCTGGTGATGAAGGCAGTTGCAGCACCACTTTGATGCTGAAATAAAAATAATTTCTGCCTAAAATTTTCAAGTAATGAAATAATGAAAAAAATCAGGACGAACTAAATAAAATGTAAATATGAATGTATACTTATTTAAGACAAATATAGATCACCTTTTTCTTTGGTCGTCCCATATTTTAGTTAAATTACAAAATACTAAAATTTACACGTGCTGTTTCCAAAGTTGTGAAAATTCTTCTTTGAAAAGAGTATTTTGTACTAAGGGAGACAACTGTTATTTACTCAAAGAAATGAAATTAACGTAAAGTATTTACCAATTGCGGGTGGCAAGTACTACCTGGTCGGAACATATTGCATTTGTGCATAGGCTAATGATAATTATAAAACACTCTATGAAAATGACAGTGAAAAATTAATTGTTGTCAAGACACCAAAAACCAAAGAGTTAAAAAATATTTTGAGCTATAAATGTAAGCGCGTAAGCGCAACTGCATATATATGAAATCCTCATACTTTAAATTCATTAATTCATAGTAAAATGTTAAATTGCAATGCATGTGGTCTTTTTTCTCGTTGTCGCTATTGCCACAAAATCGACCGGTCTGGCATTCTGAATGAAGTATAAAAGGAATGGAACCCGTTAGCACGATTGTGGACTTAATAAAAGTGCGTCGACGTCCTTCGAATTCAGTATATATTGTTCTAATCATCACAATGGGGACAATGCTCGGTGTCTTAAGACATTCTAATAGTAGCAACGCATCGCCGTTGAGAGTATTTAATACAATTTTGCCTTTTTGTACTAAACAATCTTTTAATTGTTATTGAAATGCCACAGTACGTTACTTATAATGTTTTAACATGCAGAACAGGGTAATAAATCTTTTACATTCCTTTCTTTTATATTTGAGAACGTAAAGAAGAAGAAAACAACATTTAACGTTTATTCCTAAATGACTCCGGTTTTTACTCGATAATTACGGCTCATCAGAGTTATATCTTATTTTATCTTATTTAACTTGGCATCAACAACATATTACATGGTGATCAACCAGAGGAAGTAAAGCAACAGTTCCTTGAATTGACAGATCTTTTGAAACAAAACAACGCACAAGCTAAAATAGTACGTGGTCTTCTCAATATTACCAATGAAAACAGATATGTCATACGTAGAAAAGGTAAGAAATACAAATGAACTATTGAGGAAACTCTGTAATGAAAGATATATGACCTTTATTGATCACACAAATTCCTTATTGAAATATCAGCAGACAGACCAATCACTTTAAATACTCTAACTTCATCTAGCTGCAGTTTTTGCTAAACAAATCAAGGCCACAATAAGACAAGTACTCGTCATCAACCCAAGGAAAACACCAGGAAATTTTCGTCAGGCCAGTCGTCCATACAGATCACCGCAGTACCAACCACACATGAGACAAACCAGGCATTAGGGTTTCCCACACTTCAATCATCCAACTGCGACGCGGAGCTTACCCCCATGGATGTACACTTATCCACCACTTCAAAGATAGAAAACAGTCACTGTGACTTCCTACTTGAACAGCAGACAAATCTGACAACAATCCATCCTGAAAGTGAAAAATCTTCCAATGCCAATTTTAATGTAGATAGTGTAAATATTGAAAACCATTACCAAAATAGTGAAAATGCAAAAGATAATAATGCTACAGAGCAAACCATACACTTAAGCTCTAAAGACACAAACTTTCTATCAAAGCAAGGAATTAAGTTTCCATCTTAACATTCATTATCTCTATCCAAAACTTGATGAATTAAAAATCTTGTTACATATTCATTCTTATTTGGATATTATTGGGCTTTGTGAGACATTTTTGAACACAGTGAATTTGAGCTTAAAGGTTACCAAATGTTTCGCAAGGACAGGAAAACAAATGGCGGTGGACTTATTTTATATGTAAATGAAATTTTTTCAGGTGTTCCTCGGAATGATCTACAAAATGAGGACATTGAATCTATCTGGCTTGAAATATAAAACAATCAACAAAAAACATTTATTTTTGGCTATATTGATAGGCCACCATCATCACCTGCAAACTGGAATGCATATTGAGAACAAATTTTAGATAAAATATATATTGAAAACAAAGAAATCATATTGACCGGAGATTTTAACTTTTAAATATTATGATTTATTAACTATGTCTACTAATAACACTTCTTGGAATAACATCACTAACAGTTTCAATTTGAGGCAGCTAGTTGAAAAACTCCACCAGAGTAACTCAAACATCAAATACAATTATAGATCATCTATATACTAATTTCCCTAACAATATCTCTGAAATCAATGTACCTCATTTATCAAATCAGTGTTCATTTTCCAATCTGCTTCACACGCAAAATCTCCTCAAATGCTACCAAAGACCCTTTACATCAAATTATTTAATACCGAAATATGAAACAATTTGATGAAAAATATTTTCTTGAATCTCTTGAACAGCAGCCTTGGTCAGTGTTAGAAATATATGATGACCCAGATGATGCTTTGGATTATTTCAACTCTTTATTCAATCAAGTATTAAATGCACATGCTCCTCTTGAAAAGAAGCGTGTAAAACATACACATCTTCTAGACTGCTACAATCCTGATATTCTTCATGCTTCTAAACAAAGGGATAAAGTTAAGAAATTAAATAACAATGAAGAATATAAATATTGGAAAAATTAAGTTAAAAATCTGATTTCAAATTCCGAAAAAATATTTACTATTCAGAAACTATAAATAACAATAAACACAATGCAAAAGAAATGTGGAAAAATCTCAAACAAATATCAGGAAAATCTACAAATCACCAAACAAAGTATATTCAAGATGAAGAAGGAAATCAAATAACAGACCCACTAAAACAGCCGAAGTATTCAATGACTATTTCATTGATATCTTTAAATCGGCACCTGGATATTGCTCACATGAAGATGAAATAAAATTGCATGAGTTTATTGAAATGTATTCAAAGGATAAATGCCCTTTCAAGATACCTGTAAATGAACAAGTCAATTCATAAACAAAGTACTATAAGATCTTGATATCAGAAATTCAACTGGTCTAGATGGTATAGGAGCCAAATATCTTAAAATGAGTTCTAAAATTATATCCAAACCTTTGGAAAAAATATTCAATCTCAGTCTATCAAGTGGCTTATTTCCTTCTGCCTTTAAGCAAGCAAAAGTTACTCCTATACATAAAAAGGGCAACAAAAATGAAAAAAGTAATTACATGCCTACATCAATACTACCAGTTCTATCGAAAGTTCTAGAAAGATATGTAAGCAATCATCTTAAGTTATTTCTTGAAACTAACTCCCTTTTTCAGCAAAATCAGTCTGGCTTTCGCACAAATTATTCATGCGATACTGCTCTTACTTCAATTATTGACAGTTGGATCAGTGCAATAAATGAAGAAAAACTTATAGGGACTATATTTCTGGGCCTAACAAAAGCATTTATTTTGAACAATCATAACCTATTATTGAAAAAACTACAACTGTATAACATAAATGAAAATTCAATTTCATGGTTTAGATCAAACCTAAGTGATCGCTCACAACAAGTATGTGTGTCTGGAAAATATTCTGAAGCTCAGGATATAAAATCTGGTGTGCCTCAAGGTTCTGTTTTAGGCCCTCTCCTTTTCATTATTTACATTAATGACTTACCTTTGCATTTATCACATTCTACATCAGACATGTTTGCTGATGACACTACAATTACCTCATTTGGACACAGTATCAGATCAATTTGTACAAAACTTCAGTCTGACCTTAATTCCATATAACAGTGGGGCAACAGAAATTCAATCGAACTGTATAAAGTGATGTAAAAGATTGTATAAAATGATGTAAAAGACATGACAAGATATGACATGTCACTAACTATGGGATAAACACATCAGATCATTATCATTCATTCAATATTTAATTATAGAAATTATTGTAACATGATATAACACATAAATTTAGTTCTGTTGATTTATAGATGTACAGATGTGTTATTATTTTCATAATATAAATAAGATGTTTAATATTTATATATACAAAATTTATTTTTATTTTTCATTTTTTTATCACTTAACATAAAATGTGAAGGTGAAGTATAATTCTTCAATGCTCAATTTTAGAATTTATGTGATATAAAGTATAATTATTTTTTATTGATGTATTCTTACACAGCAATAGAATTTTACAAAAAATAAAGAAGATGTAATATTGATTGTGATTTTGTGAAAATTTAAGTTATTGCACTAAATATATATGACTAAAGAAATGACTGAAAAGATTCAGAACACATCATTGCAGATCTAAATTAAATATTACATATCAAGTTTTGTACATAATCATCATGAAAATGTCAATAAAATAATCTTATAATTGTTATTTTGTATAGCATATTGTTTGTTTATAGTCATCATTTCATGTTACAAACACAAAAAAATGATTGAATTTTATGAAAAATATTGCCTACTAACTTATTTTTCAATTAAAAAACCAAAAGCACCACAAATGCTACACAAGTAAAAGTAGTTCATGTTTGTAGGCATTATTTACTAAATGTTACTGACTAAAAGGTTACCAAATTGAGATGTTTCATCACAATAATAATATATAGAAATTTAACCCATCACCTGCTGAATTTGGCCTCCAAACTAATTTTTGAAATATTTAGAAGAAAATTTGAAGTTAATCAACCAATAGTACAGGCTCTAAATGGGCAGGTAGACCTGACTCTTTACCGGTGGCAAAGACTAATCACTTTTCTTTCCTTCAGGTTAAGGGTATATCATACAAAAAGTACAAAGTGCTACAAACGTTAAAAGAGCATCTACTCAGCACGGGTTTTGTACAATATAAAATACATATAGAGCACACCACCTTGTTGCCGCCGAGTTTGAAGAAAATGCTTAAAAGGGTATAGGACCTAAATAGCAACACAAAATAGTCTGATGTTTGACCTTCAAGGGTGACATTGACCTTAAGCTGCACAGCAGTGGCATGGGTTCTGCACATCCCTATTTTGAGGTGAGCAATTGAGTTTAGATTTAAACAAAATTCTTTAAAGGGTTGTATGATATTTGACCTTCAAGTGTGTCTTTGAGCCATCACATCTATGGCATGGGTTCTGCATGGGTTCTGCAAAGTGTCTTGTTCTGGTGAAAATTATGCCAAGTTTGAAGACAATCCTTCAAGGGGTATAGGACTACAATAATGGACACATAATTGTCTGAAAATATTTAGACTCTTGGCCTTCAAAGGTAACCTTGACCTTAAGCTGGCACAGCCTTGGTATGGGTTCAGGCTGCACTTTGTAAAGATCGTTTTCGCCAAGTTTGAAGAAAATCTTTCAAGAGGTATAGGATTTTATAAACCAAACACAATGCAGGCAGATGGATGGGCTGACTGACGAAAGGGAATCCAGTACATATAGTCCCCTCCGCATTATGTGATGGGGGTAAGAACAGACATTTTTATGAAAGTTTTAATTGAAGCATCCGTCTACAATAATGGTGTAAAGTGTTTAGCAACATAACATTTTTTAAATCAACCGATGAACATTTATTTTCAGAGTATCATAATGGACAATAAATATCAAAACTATTCCTAAATGGTTAGAGTATTATGAAAGCTGGCGTCATAACCAGGGGTTTTGCATATCATATCAACCGATCAATGTGATAAACATTTCACCAAATTATCGTGAATATTTTGTCATATACATGTATAAATATTTGTCCAAAAATAATACTGGACAAAATATCTTAAGATATCTCTATTTTTGATTAATAATCAAGACAAGCTAATCTAACCTAAATACAGTTACAAAACATGTCACAAATTTAGACCATAATATTTCTAAAACGCTACCCTTTGAGTTTGTGAAGAATTAAGGACATTTATATTGTATTTTGAGTTTCAGTTTAGCAAAGTTATTACTAACAACTTATTTCTGTTCCAGTGT
>NW_026855457.1:0-34673 GCF_026571515.1 Ruditapes philippinarum | reverse complement strand
GGGTTTTTTTAAAAAAGAATCTTGGTTTTGACGTTTGAGCTTGTTGGGCAATAAAACAGGAATGTTTTTATCTGCGAATCCCAAGCAGGGCGAAGATTTTACCAAAAGTCGGCGTTATTCTCATGCGGTGGGTTTAAGTGGTACATAATAGATGTAACGGCTATTTTAAAAGGCGCTAAAATATGCATGAAAAGCAAAAATAAAATATGAACAAAAAACTAAAATTTAATATGTATGCAAAATAAAATATGTATGCAAAACAAAAAAAAAATATGTCGAAAAACTTCGAAAAACTTGATGATTCTACAATAAAAAGGACCTCATATATAACTATGTCTCCAAAATTTTTGAATGAAACAGGAGTGATATTTACAATTCATAGTTGTCTATATTGTCAGCAAGTTCAGCTTCACTACACAAAGTGCCCCACCCCAAACAGCAATAAATAGAAAAATCTTGTACAGCTTTCAAGGATCAAACAGCTGGTGGGACTTCGACATTACTACGTACCTATCTGAGTATAACACGGGCACGTTCTGCTTCGTTGCACAAACTTGCTGTCATAGCAATAATTAGATCAGTTTTCACAGGTGAAACTGCTGGTTTGATCAAATGAAACTTCACCTGAGTGATCAGTACTATTACTGTACGCGTGAATTTGCGGAAGCAAATTTTCGCGTCAAGGTCCAATTTAAAAGTCTATACAAATATTCGCGCTATTTTGAATTTTTGAAGAAGACTGTCGAAAATCATACATTCGCGTAGACCGTTCAGATTTAGAAGATAAGGGATATTACTTTTACGACATTTTAGAATGGTGTAAAGTACGGGCGAATACAGACGATGTTACGAATTAAAATGCAATGCACTGATTTTTTTCGCAAACAGCCTTCTATCGTTTTGAATAATGTATACCGAAATCATCGTGAAAGTCCACATTTATTTTCAATACATAGTGTTAAACAAAACGCTATTGAACATACCAATACAAAATTTTACTCCTGTATTTTTTCCTTAACTACACCTGTTTCTGTTAAAAATAAAGCTCTATTTTTCTTCAGTTTTGATAAACTTTCAGTAAGTAACACCTGTTGTGTTTTTTTTTAAATACACATGTTTTACATCTGTACTGTGAACAAAATATGTACATTAACAATATTTTTCTACGGGTCCAAAATACAGTAGTACTGTTTTAATGCTGTTAAAGATACAGGTGTAAAATTTTACTGGTCTAAAAATACACGTGTATAATTTTCACATCAAAAATACAGGTGTAAAATTTTACAGGTCAAAATACAGGTTTCCTCCTCGTTAAAGACCTAATGCAGACATATTTGGCGCAAATGTCTGTTTCATTGTTGGTCAGAAAGTTTGAGCATATATTGCTATTGTGACTTTAGAAATAATAAACGTTTGAGGGGAAACTATCTTTTTAAAGCAAATATTGACAAGATTCAGGTTCAAATAACAGACATTATACAATCATAATAGTTCACTATGAAACTATGTGCTAATGTGAGCTGAAATATCACTGAAATAACTAGAACCACCAGTAAAGCTGGAACGTCGTGATATGACCTATACTTTTTCGATGTGACGTAAAAACTCAAACAAACAAAAAAATATTTACTGAGCTGTTTTATTAGCGGTAAAGGTTACTTAACTGACTGTAATAATTATGGTGCTACGTACAAAAAGACTTTTTTAACCATGAATTTCTTTCTAAACTATTTGATTATTCAACAGTATTTTGGTTCACCATGTCTGTTTTAGTCCTTTGTTTTGTTTTCTGAGGAAACATCTCTCCTGGGGTGTGTACTGTGACCTTTAGGAACATTATTCATAATTCATTATAAAAGATATGGAAATGAATTATGACCTAATAATTAGAAGTTCAATACAATCGTTTTTAATATCATCTCTTCGAGACTGTATTCAAATACATAAAGCTGCAGTCAATATTGTATAAATTAAACTATGCTTTTGAGACAAAATTTACATTTAGAAATTGTTTTTCAAGGGTAAATAGAATGTTAAGTAGTATTGTTAAGAATAAAGTTGATAAAGATATTGACAGCAGACGTAAAATAAAACTTGTTTTTGTATAAAGGTATCCAAAATCTGAAACCTATTACCTGAATATTTATGATTCGGGTGTTCATCTTCTATTCCAAGGTCATAAAGTAGCATTCAAATTTCAATTACAATTGAGCATATCCAGAAGGTTCTTGACTATAAGTCTTGATTTTCTTCTTTGTAGAGTTCAAACATTTCAAACAAATCATTATCTTGAAGATAACTTATAATATATCTCCACAATTTCTTAATAATTATTATCAATAAGATCCTTTGTGATACATGAGCACTATTTCCTAGGGCTGGGAACGAATAAGGTTTTGATGTTCGAATACTCGTTTTCCGTATTCGAATATATTCGAATATTCGTTTTTACAACATTTGTACCAATATTTCTCTTTGACGTATACGTATCCGAAATTGATTGCGTCGAATACTGTACAATTTTAATATGTTTGGAATAATCGACGATTAAAAATACCTATATAACTACGTAAAAGTTTTTTATTTTATATATTGTAAATCATATTAATGTTTACTTTTGAAATAAATTCATAATTTGATTGCCTTTTGTTCAGTTAGTCCGACTGCTGATCATTTGTCTTCATGGTCATATTAACGGTAGGTAACTCATGTGACTTGATTGACAGTAATATGAATCACCGTAGCTTCTTAGCCCCCAAAACACATAATTTACATTGAAACTTAACTTGAATTAAATATATTATTTATTTATAATTTTAGATAAGGTTTAAAATATTCTTCAGATACATTTAGCTATAACGCAGTAAATATCACACGGAGTCTTAGTTTCTTCGGAATAAATATATTTTGACGGAATATAGACACTGACCATGCTTACATAAAGCACCGATTTATACGTGTCGATTTTTTTCGTCTTCACAAAATTGAAGACAATGACTGATTAATCGGACAGATAATTGCACAATTCAATTCAATATTTTATTCGGCAAAAACATATAAATGTTCATCGCCAATATAACATATATACAATGGCGGTACAAATACAAAGAGAAAAGCATGAATTCATATTAATTAAATCAGTCGAATTCTTACAATAACAAAACAAAGATATACTATATATGATCGTATAACATACATAAAAAATAAATCCACATAAACACAGCCTTATCATGCCTGATAGTTATCGCGCCAAAGATTAGCATTGTAAACGTATTTTGGCAAGTTTATTAATAGTATTACTTTGTTTGACAATTTAAAAGAGATTTGAATTTAAACAAATTTGGCCAATGACAATAATTATTAGGTAAATATTAAGTCTAATCTGTCTGTAAAAAGGACATACTTAGAGGAAATGATACTCATTTTCTATACTATTCATATTACATTTCGTGCATATTCTTTTGACTTCTATTAATGTTTCTATATCTCCTTTCTTCTATAGCTAAATTATGAGCAGAACACCGGAATCTAGACAAAAGCAATTCTATAGCTATCATATTTTACACAACTTAAATATATTTTCTAATTCAAAAACTGGATTTAAAATAAACAGTAAGTATCAAGTTTAGGAGATTCTTTGAGCTCTGAAAACCATTGCTGTAGATATTGGTCATAAATAGTTCTTATTACTGTTTGAATTTGTAAAGTAGTGATTTCTGTATTATCCCATAAATAAGAGTATCCTAAATTATATCTAATAATTGTTTAACACTTACAGACCAATTGTTAACTAATATTCCATGATCATCACGCATATTAAATACTTTTAAAAACTAAAGAATTCGGGGGTTTCTTTAATTCTGAACCAATATTTTATCATTCTGATTTTAACGACTATAATCATCGGAACTCGTCCCAAATTCACCGTAAATCGCAGAACTGGCAGTCCCTGTTGAGAACTTTTTAAAACGTTTTTTTCAAAATGAAAATTTTTTCTATATCGGGTGCCCTTATGTAACCCCAAAATTTCACATCCATAATTCAAGAATCGAATTGATCAATGGGAATCAAATAACTTAATTTTGCCTTAATGTTAGTGATACAGTTTCAAATAGTGAAAGTAAGCGAATAACAGAGCTTTCATAGCTTGGGTCCAGACAATGACTTTTGTGCCCCTGGAAAAAAAACTTCCAAATTAGCGGGGACAAAGAGTAACACCTAAATAAGTAAATTTAAGTAACAATTTTAAGTCTATGATTATTCATAAAATATATCAATTTTTTCAGGTTTCTTTTAAACCTTTCTACATATTCATCACTGACGGTTTTTTTATCAATATTAACACTGATACCCCATTGCAAACAAAAAGGGAATTTTTAAATTATTTAAAAAGGTTTTTGGTCCCCTTTTTTTGGAAAAAAAGAAAATTAACATGTATCACCCGAAAAAAAGAAGAAAAAAGAGATTTAATTCGCCCATAGTAAACGAGTCAATATTTTCTTTCATATAAATATTGTTTACAAAATCATTTATAAAAAAATAAAAAACAACGAGGGGATAATGGTTCGCCTTGTTAAACCCCCTTTAAAAAGCTCTAAAAATTTATCACTTAGCTGTCCTTTTTTAACAGTACACAAGTTTTAACACTTTTCTATTTTTTTTCTGTAACATATTGAAAAAAAAATTTTTTTTGGGAAGCCCCCGTAAAGAAAATTTAATTTAACCAGATTCCTTTTCCTGTAAACTACACCCAAAGGCTTTTCTAAAAATAAACAAATGAAAAATATAGCTTCCCTTTTTAAAAATGGGGAAAATAACTTTATCTATAAATTGAATTTAAAAAACAAAAATACAGTCAATGGTAAACTTTTATATCTTTCGAAAATCCACATTGAAAATCACATTAACATAATTAATTGTCCTCGGCCCCCATTTTCCGGAGTCTTAAATCTAACAAAGTTGAAAAAGATTTTTTTGAAAAAAATACTACTTACATGTTATTCCTCTATAATTATTGACATTTTAAGGTTACCTTTTTTTTTGGGGAAGGAACAATTACCCTTTTAGTCCAAAACTAATCTTGGTAATAACAATGAGTAAACATTAAAAATAAATAGTTTGCATAATAACGGTGCAATAATATCTTTTACACTCAAAAAAAACATCTCGGGGATTTAAACAATCTATTCCACCCGCTTTTACTACTGCTTTAACATATTTAGAGCCTTTCAATACCTTCATCAAGGCTAAACAAAAATATCAAGTTTTTCAAACATTGGATATTTAACATTCACGGGTTTTTAAATTTAAATTTTTAAAGGCCATAAAATTTCATTTAAAAAACCTTTTTCATCAAAAAAAACTTTTTTGAAATGTTTGAAAATTCGTCTTTACTAATTTTTAACCCTTTTTGGCGTTTTTGTTTTAAAATTTTTTAAAATTTTTTTTCCCAAAAATTTTTTTTGGGGCTGATTTTTGAACCCCCAAAGTATGAAAATTTTTCTTTTTGGTTTGGGGCCTTAAGGGTAGCACTCCCTTTTGCGCTTACCCAAAATCGATATTTACGACCTTTTCATAAAAGGAAAATTGCACCGTTACAAATTTGTTTATTTTGTTTTTTTAATCTTTTTTAAAATTGAGGCAAAAGCTCACTTTTGCCCTTTCCCCTTTCCCTTTTCTTTTCCCAAAGGCCCTTTTAAAATTTACGGTTATTTGCCCTTTAGAACCTTTAAATAAACCTTTCCCAAAAAACGTAAATAGGGGCTTTTTCATAAAGAATAGATGAAAAAATTTATCTACACCCCGTATTAATATCGTATCATCTGAAATTAAATGCTATTTACGATTGACTCAAGATTTTGTATATTCATTTTCTATCAAAGATTTATATTCATAAGCTTCTATCATCATTCCCAAATAATTTTATCCAATGATATTTTTGTCTAAACATTAATTCAAATGTTAGACTCACTGTTACAACATAGGTTAAAGCTGTATAGGTATAAATGAACTAGAGCCAGCTAAATATAAATCATGTACAATAAAATCACTTTATAACGTGGAAAAAACTCTTGCGACATTAAGAACGTAAATCAATCATAGCTATTTTCCAGTTGACGACATAAAAAAGTATAAGACTACCTAACAACCTGCAATCATCAACCAATACGGCCATTCAACAATTTTTAAGTCGCGCTGCCTTACACAAAATATCTAATAACTTCTTACCAGAGCAATTAATATTTTATCCATAGAAAAATCTATAAGGAATATCATTTATGCTAACTTCCGATTCATTTTTATCTAAAGTTGAAATATACTTATCAAAATTATCAGTACATTCTAAAATATCAGACCTTTCACCACATCTAGCATTAAGGTCCGGCCAATTACTGACACTTTTCCATATTCACTATATTTACGAATATAATGTTCAAGTGATTCAAAAAACCCTACTCATGTGACATAAAATAACACAGAATTGCTAGGAGGGGATATATAAAAAACATATATATAAATCATACTCAAAACCAAAAAATGTTTTATCTAGTTTGACCCATATAAAACCAGTGTTATCACATTCTACAATAGAAATACCGTTATTCAATCGCTCTTTTTAAATAGTAGGCAAATTCCACCGTGGTCCGCGTTTAGATTTTAATACTTTCAGGTCTGGGAACATAAACACAGAATCATATTCTTTCAAAGAAAAAAACTTCAACATTCTTTTGCCATGTTTCACTAAGAAAAATGATATCAAAATTTTGGACCAAGTCCTAAAAAAATCTTCAATCATCTATGCAAGAATTTAATCCTCCCACATTCCTTGATACTATTTTCAAATTGTCACAGGCTTTCTCTCTCCCTCTATTTAGAACCATATAATTCATTATCAATTATAAAGTTTATCCCTGACAAGACGCGCGTTTTTCCCTGTTTCCTAGCATCAAATCATCACTGGTATAAGTTGCTTCCGGCGGTTCTTTCACTTCCGGTGGATACTGATCTGAATTGTAATCTGTATGCTGTAATTTAAACATGTTTAAGTGACTCTTTAATCAAAGATTTTGATTCAGAAAAACAATAAATAAGATAATTAAAATCGGTAAAATTATAATCTGTTTCAACAAGGTAAATTGCAAACTGTGAAACGGGTGCCCTTTTGATCAACTATCAGACCCCCAAAGTTTTCACAGTTAATTGGCGATAAATCGTTGACACGTCCATACAAAACGTTATGAACAACTTGTCAAGTAAAGTCAATGGTTTGATTTTGCTATCTTTAATTGAAAATTTGAAAAAGTAATTACAAAAAAAACACTCTTTTTTTCGAATATTGTATTCGTTCAATGTTCGAAAATATTCCCGGTAGTGTTTCGAAATATTCGAATATAATTCCCGGCCCTACCACAGTATTTCCAATCTTGCTAACACATATAACCTAAGATTCAAATATGACTGGTCAGGTCCATCATGGCATTATGTTAAACAGTGATATTCCCAAAAAATCAATTGCCACCCATCATTTTATTTTCACAATAATTATATGAACATATGAGAAAAAAAATTATAAAATAAAATTTCAAATTCATAATAAGTTATTAAAGATAACTTTGCAATCACATGGAAGAGTCTGGACTGTAGCAGAATCTATGATGGGAAAGCAGGTGTTTATCAGATTATCAGTTGTGTAAAATCGTTGAGGAATAGAGGCAATATTTATTTAATTATCCTATTTATAAGAAATTATCAGGGATACAGGTCATTTATATTATAAACATTTATGTTACATTTAGATTAAGAGCCTCGACTCAATGTATGAGTTTATTACATACACAAACTGTTCAGAGTGAAGCATAACAAATTTCCAAACAAACTTGGGATTATTGAATAAGTACCAGCTATTTGTTGTTTTTTGTTTTGTTTTTGTTGTTGTCTTTTTTTCATACACAATGTATCCTTAAAAATACAGTAAGTACATGCCTATGTGAACTATTTCATATAATTTTAAATTAAATGATCATATTCAATGTACATGTATATTCAAATTCAGATAGCAAGCATTCTTAGTTCAATTATTCAATTATTCTTCTAATGATTAAAAATAAATCCAAAGTGTAAATTGCATCAAAGTTACTTAAGCAATTTAATAATAACAATTTTCTAGGCTGTTTTGATAAAGTGTATTTTACATCTGTATCAATAAAAAATACAGTTGAAGTTTTGGACTTAGAATTTTTTCAGCACAAAATATCTGCTCAAAATTTTCTAAGTATCAGAATTACATGTGTATATCTAAAACACAGGTCTTGTTTTTAAAAACAAAACACCTGTAAAATTGTTAAAATACATCTGTATTTCTCAGTCAAAATATCAAAATCAGCAAGCACTGGTCGTCTCTAAGAGTTGTATTTAAAAAAAGAAAGTTTCAGTCGTTTTACAGTTGAAATACAGAAGTTTTTTTCGTACGGGTAACAGCGGCCAGAGTATGGCAAAACAAAAGAATGTCCGTTAACGTACATGACTTTTCACTATTTAACAAAGTTTGTTCAATATCACTTCATTTAGCTAATTGTTTAATAGTTTTTGTTATAAACTTTTTGTAATCTTGTCCAAATGTATTTTGTTTTTCTAAACAAACAAATACAAACAACATAAACATAAACAATTTTAACTGATGAAAAACATAGAAAACAAAATATAATTTCTCAGTTAACATTTTGATAAAATTGTATGTATTGAAAGCATATAACACACTGAAATACGATACATTGTTATATAGAAGCGCGAAAATATGACTATTTGGAAATTATTGGTGTAAAAATAGTCGCGTTAAACATGAATTCGCAGATCAAATGTCACTACGAAGATCGCGAAAAGTTAAAATCTGCAAATATATCTGCACATACAGTATATTTCAAGTCCACAAAGTTGGCACAGAGATTTCGAATCGATAAACATTCATCTCCCACATTCCATTTATCACTTCTCGACTTGGATGGGTTAAGCTTGCAACATTCAATCGACATTCGTTTGTCTCCATTTTGAAAGACTAGTTGGGATGTGAAGCTGGGGGCTAGACATTGCGAAAACCATTTTCCATAAATTCATGTTGTCTCTGTTTGAATGCCGAGCTTGGGAATGTTGATCTAGCTAGACATTCATCAAAGATTCAGCACAACAAGTTTAGTTTTTCTCTGTCTTGTTTGAAAATGTCGACATATGATGTAAAATATGAACTAGAAACATTCAGCGCAACATTCAGCCCGATATTCGTTTTTTTTCTGTTTTCTTTTTGAACGGTGAGCTTGAATTTGAAGCTGGCTAAACAGTGACACACAACATTCAGCTCAACAGTTATTTTTGGTGTTTCATTTTGAATGTCGAACCTGAATGTGAAGCTGGCTAGACAGGTCCGCAAAATGATATTAGCTCGACAGCATTTATTTTTGGTTTCATTTTGAATGTCACGCCTTGATGTGATAAGCTGGCTAAACTTTCAAGCAAAACATCAGCGCCAAAGTTCGTATATTGTATGTTTTTTGAACACGTTAGAGATGTGATCGAAGCTTCCTTGATATTCAGCAAACATTAAACTCGATATCGTTTAAGTTTTTTCGTTGAATGTCGAACTTGAATGTGAGTCTGGCAAGACATTCAGCAAACATTCAGCTCGATATTGTTGTTTTTTTGTCTCACATGAATGTATATTTTAGATTTGAAGCCTGCTAGGCATTAAGCGCAACATTCAACATTCGTTTTCTGCCTCTATTTTCAATGTCAAGATCGGATGTGAAGCTTGCTAGCCATTCAGCTAGCTCGAAATTTGATTTTTGTATGTTTTGTTTTCTGCCTAGACATTCAGCTCGACATTCGTTGTTTTTAATGTCGAACTGGGTTGTGAAACCGACTAGACATCCAGCAAATATTCGGCGCAACAATTGTTTTCATTCTCTCATTCATAAACATTGAGCTTAGCTAGCATGTGAAGCTGGCTAAACATTCAGCAATCTTTCAGCTCAATAATCGATTTTTGTCTCTTTTTGAACGTCGAGCTGTAATGTGAAGCTGGATAGACATTTAACAAACTTTCAGCTTGACCATTTTCGGCTTTTTCTTTCTTTCTGACATGGGTTGTGAAGCCGGCTAACATCACGCAACAATTTAATTTAACAGTCGGATTTTTGTCTCTGTTTGACCTGTTTCAAGGTGTGAAATGTTGAAGCTAACTAGAGTTATTCATATTCAACAAAACATTTCAGCTCGACATTCGGTGTTTTTGGTTCTTTTTTTTTGAATGTCGAACCTGGAAGCTGGCTAGATATTCCAACTAAACATTCAGTTACGATATTAGTTTTTGTCCCTCATTGTAAATGTGGACTGGGCTGTGAATATGGGCTAGACATTCAGGCAAACAGTTCCAGATCGATATTCATTTTTGTCCCTTATTGTGAATGTCGAAGCTGGGATGGAAAGCTGGCACTTTACATCAAACACAACATTAAGTTCTGTTGTGATATTAGGGGCATTGTTTCGCTTCGAACACAAAATGACCGCGTGAGCTATTAAACGAAAAAAATCCTGTGCATATTTACATAGTCAAACTGCTGGCAGGATTTCAAAAAAAAAAAATACCAGGAGTGATCAGTACACCCATACTTAATTTCGGAAAACAAATGTTTTATGATAAAAACCAAGTCAAGTTTTTTTTTTTCTGTTTTATACTAGGTAAATACCAAAAAATTATAAATGTCCCTGAAACATGCTTATCTTGAGTAACATCTAAATACCGAAAATAGTGTGGTTTAACTGAGAAACTTAACCCATATAGTAGCATATATAGGTGATGGCAATTAGAGTTCGCTACCTTAATATCTTAGTGTCTATCCTATTGCTTGTTTGATTTACATCGCATACCAAACAAGTCGATGTTATAATGCGAAAAATTCATATTACTTGTGATAAAGACTCAGTGTCCATCCGTATCATTATTCAGGCACGAGGATCTCTGAGTAGACCATCGAGCGTTTGCGTAAACCTAGTTTTGTCACATGAAATATTTAAAAGTCTGTCCTTGCGATTCCGAATATGGTCACGACCTTACTAATTTTTGATATCAATGTATGTTTTGTGTTGTGTTTATTTGTTTTTTTCCATATATGCTTGAAATAATTAACATTTAACTGCAGGTACAATTTGAATATATTTAGCTTATATTGAAAATATTATATTTCAATTGTGCAACTAGCTCCTATAAATTTCTATAATGAACCAATACTTGCACAAAGTAAAGTTTTTTGCTTAAAACACAGGCACGCCACTGGGGGTTTTTACCCCAAGGATTTTAAATGCTACTGCGACCGTTAATCATCAGCTTACCAGTACAACTTTTTGTATGGCGCCGCTGTCCGTATCCAGATTTGTCCGGTCTTTTCTTTCTTATTCTATGTTTAAAAATAATTTATCAAAAATGTTCACAAAGAAAGTGGTTGTCGCACAAAAATAGATGAAAAATTTGATGTTTGGGGAAAAAGGCATGGTTTTATTTTCAGCACTCAAGCTAATTCAAAAACAATTAAGTTTAGTTAGTAAATTTCTATAACATGGTTTGGAGTTAATATAATTTAGAACAAAAACTCTGTTTGAATTTTTCTTGCCAAAAAGTAAGGGTCAAGTTGACACAGATCAATTTCAAAAAAAAAATTTAAATTTATTGCCCATCGTATTTTGCTTAGCTTAAATATTTGTTAATGGCCAGGGGTTTTTCTGCTTGCGTCAATTGACTACGTATTTGAAAAAAATTTCGTTCAGTGTCTTTTTGTGTGCGACGTACACATTTTTCCATCCCATAAATTTCCCTTGTGTTTTGGGAATTTTAAAATAATTAATTTTGTTTTTTTGTCGGCAAAATTTTTTCATCGAATTTCTGACTGTAATTTGCACCTTTAAAACCGGGCCATCGGTGGGGGTAAAGGGTACTTAGATAATGAAAGTCAAGATTTTGCATTAGTTATAAAGGCACTTTTTCCCAAATTACATATTTTCCTTGATTTTAAAGATAGATTAAATTTGAATTAAGATGAGCTTTCTGACTTTTTGGGCCGCGGGCATGTTTGGGTTTTTCAGTATCAGTACAATAAATTACATGAAAAATTTTTAGACCAAGAACAGACCTTTGTTTTTCGGTTGATTTTAGATATATTAAATCTTCATTACGTAAGTCAAATTTTAAGGATAGTTTTTTTTCTACCCCCTTTAAGGGTTTACCCTCATGAATTTTTTTTAGTGATTGAGCGAAAACTAAAAACTTTTTTGATAACCATCGGGGTTTCTCCTAAAGTAACTAGATTTGCAGTATGTTAAGAACTCCCGTTCCCGTAGTAGGGCTTTTTACATAAATCTTTGCAGTTGGAGGCAGCTTCCAAAAACATGAACCAAGCTTTTTCTTTAAATATACGTTAAAAATATTTTTAAACGGGGTAGTACTCCTGCTACTCCCGCCATTTTTACTTCCACACCGGGCATAAGCTTTTATGCCTGTTTACGTATCCTTGATTCTGCTCGAAAAAAAGTGGGTGAAATTTTGGAGTATTTCTTCTGGTAGGACTGAGTTTTCTTTAAAATTGAGAATGATTAAGTTTATCATTTTTTTTCTCTGTGTTTTAAAAATTGTTCACATGTTTTTTATAATCTGCACTTTTTTATTGTCGCTTTTAATTTGGGGAAAAATTGTGATGTTTTACATTTTTTATATACAAAAGGATACTGCAAAATTTTATGAGGGGAATCTGAAAAGAATGATTTTTGCTGTTTTTTAAAAGGTTGAAATTTTTGCGGGTTTAAGGGGTTATATAAAGGGTTTTTAATATGAATCGAATTTCGATACCAGTTATATTTTCAATAACCGTTCTATATAGGCTCATATTACCTGTTAAAATCTTATAACTAATAATATACATATATGACATAGGTCTCCGAACATTTATTGCTTGTACCCGACTCGTCAGAAAAAACTGTTATCAACGTCGTGCAAGTTTGCATAAGACTCTATAATTTCGGTTTTACATAAAAGACTTTAGCTTGATATCACCAAAATTGATAATGGCCACTTCCAAAAAGAATGATCGTCATTTGGTAAGTGTTGGGATATTCAAATTTCTAACTACCTACTAGCTGTTAACCTTATTCGTGATTCCCTACCATTCAAAAGTAGCTGTATCTCGAAATTAGATCCACTATTACAAATTTAACAAATATTACATTTGTAAAGTTGTAAACACAGATTAAAGGAGTGACCCTTGTTTTGTGCATTTCGCGCGAATCCCTAATACCTACCAGAAAGGTAATTGGTTTTCGAACTGCATTGTTTTCCCCTTCAAAAAGAAAAGTTTTTTCTGAAAATATAATGATAGATTTATATTGCAAGATGGTTTTCTTTAACATCAAACATTATCTCGTATTCCCCCAGGGACACAGCTGGGATTTGCATGAAAACCCAACTACTACCAGAAGTGTTGGGAATTTTAATTAAATGTTTTAAACCCGGAAAAAATTATGAATAAATATAACGGGTATATAGCAAAATAAATGTTTCTTTTAATATTGAAAAACCCCCTTTTCCACCCTTTTACCACAAGGGGACTCCGGTGGAAAATTTGCGCGAAAAACCCAACTACAAAAACGGGAAAGGTACCCTGTAATTGGAATAATTCAAATTTCCCTAAAAACAAAGGGTTTTTTCCTAAAAAAATTTATTAATTTAACCCAAAATATGTTTTTCCAAAAATTAAAATAGGTTTTAACAACCCCTTCCCCTTTAAATTGGGAAAACTCATTTGGGATGATTCCCGGAATCCACAACTACCAACTGCGAAGGGTAAAGTTTGTTAAAATGGAGCATTTACATGTTTTCTCTTCAGACTAAACATAAAAGAATATCACAATATTAAAAATTCTTCAAACCAAAACAAATGGTGTCCCATGTCTTCGCTACGTCCGACTAGGAAAGACTCAGTTTTTGTTTTCGCTCGAAACGCAAAACCACACCCAAACCAGAAGGTAGTTTGTTGATTCGAATATTTCATATATTTCGCCTAAAAAAAAATTAGGGTGTTTTGTAACAAATTTTACAGGTTAATTAAGAGACAGTCTTTCTTCTAATATGGTTACACCCTTTTTACGTTAATTTGAACAGGATACTTACTATTTGGTTATTCGCATGAATGTAAAAGTTGGAAATTCGAACTTAGCGGATTTACCCGAAAAAAAAAAAAGAAAATATTGTTCGGGTATAAATATAATGAATATGCATATACCAATATAAATCAAGAAAATGTAATTCTCTCAACAAAGATACACTCGTCTTTGAAAGGCAAAGGACTGATTTGGTTATTCCCGCGAAACCCAAGCAACACCCCGAAATTTCTAACATAACAAAAAATAGTTTCCCCAAATAAAATCTTTCGGATATAATAACAAAAGGCAATGGTTGTCAAAATAGATAAATAACAGAAATCCTAAAGAAAGCCCCAACACGTCAAAATTGAAAATGTTGCCAGGCTCGTTTGATTGAGCCTGTTCATTTGGACGGTACTGGAACGTGCCAAGTTAAACCGTCCACGCCCCTAGCACGGCTTAAGCAAGAATTCAACATTTAAACATGAAATGATAAAATTTTGAATGAATTAAAATCATCCGCAGATTGTGTTTAAACATGGCATCACCCTATTTTGATATATCCTTGGTTTAAGCATAAGTTTAGTCAGTGTCTTTTTGATTGACAAAGTATATCTGAACCAATAACAGTTTTATTCAGGAATCATGGGAGCTTGGGGCCCTGCTATCAAGTCCAAACCCTTTATTTTTATTTAGTTATTTTTATTTAGTTTTTTTTCGTTTTGGTAATGGTTGTGATTGGCTTACCCATAACTTCGGTTTTTTTTTAATTTTCAAAGACAAAAAAACCGTTTCTTTGTAAAATTTAATCAAAATGGTAAAAAGCTTGACTCGGCTTGCATAACGGCCAAAGAAAAAAACTCGTTAGTGAACAACAGTTGTACCACGAACACCAACAAACCTTAGTTGTTTCTCTTCAGTCCCTGTCAATGTGCTTCTGAATTTTTTTAAAAAATCAATTTCATTAAAGAGTTCAGATGTAACAGGACTCCGTTCCCTTAAAACTCTTTGTCAAACCTTTCCCTTGTGGAAAAGTTAAATTTATACGACACATTTCAAAATTGTTGACCATTAGGGCCAAGTTTTTTAAAATCAATAAATTGCTTTCCCCCGGGAACAAATATATAGGGAATTTATATAGAGTATTAAAAAATAGTTTCTAAGATATTAATTTTAAACCCTTTGGGGTGAAATATTTTTCATGGCCCCCCACTTGTCTTGATGTTCCCCAATTTTGTTTCCCCCAAATGAAAAAATTTTTTCGATAATAAAGGGAAACGACTTTTGGGGATTTCGTCGTAGTCTTCCAAACCCTTACGGGCTTAGAAAAGTCATAAAAAACAAGGGAAAAATGACAAAATTTGAAAAAAGGGTTTTTTCCCAAAATATTTTTAATTAAAAAAAAACAAAAAAAAATTGGTAAAATACAAAAACAAAGGCCCATAGGCCCTGAAAATCGTTTCTTTAAAAACCCCCTTAGGGGGGGGCCAATTTTTAAAACCCAGGGGGTTTTTTAAAAAAAATTTTGGGTAGCCCTTTCTTTTAGAAGATTTTTCAATGATAAATTTTAACCTGGTTTTTAAAAAATTTTTAAGAAAAAGACATCCCAAGGGAAAACAATACCCCCGGGGGGGGGTAAATTTTTGATCCCCAGGATTTTTTTATTGAAAAGTTTGGGAGACCCCAAAGGGGATTTTTCCACCCTTTATTCTTTTAAGCTCTAATCTTTTTTTTTTTTAAAATTTTTTTTTTAATTTTTTTTTACATAAAAGGGAAAAAAAATTTACCCCCGATTGGGCTTTTTTTGGCCCCAAAAGGGTTTAAAAAAATTTTGAACAAATTTAATAGCCCCACTCATTTTAAAAAAATTTTTACTTTCCCCCAAATATTTTTTAGAAAAATTTATTTACTATATACCTATGAGGAAGATCAATGATCCCCCCGGTGCTGGGCCAATTTTGACACCAGGGTATTTATTTGAACAAAGTTGGTAGACACTCATCAGGCAATGTTTCATGCCAAATATTTAATATGATAAACACGATCAACAAGGAAAGGCGGCGTTCAATGAACGCAACCCCCACATGACCCAGCAACAAGAACCAATGGCAAGGAGCCCAGGGGGGCCCCAAACAAAAACAGGACAGGGCAAAGACAGAGCACGGACAGGTTAATCATTAAATGATAATTAATTTAAGCTCTTGCTCTTTCGTTTTTTTAAAGAAGATTTTTTAAGATTTACAATTTACATATAAGGAAAAGCAATGACTCCCTGGGACGGGGCCAATTTTGACCCAATTGCTTTTGTTTGAACCATCTTGATAGACTTTTACGAGAAGATGTTTCATGTCAAATATCTAAGCTTTACCTTTTGGGATTTTTTAAAAGAAGATATTTTAAGTTTTTTTTTCTTTGAAATTCTGTGAACCATTTTTTAAGCTGACCACCAAAGGACCATTCCTTTGAAGTGTGGATGAAGTTGGCTTAGCGGTTTATGAGGAGATGTTGTCTAAAGTAAAAGGTTACGGACGACGAAGGACGGGCGGACGACGGAAGGACGCCGGACGAAAAGTGATAACTCACTCTGTGGCAGGTGAACGAAAAGACATCCCGAGAGAAAAAGACAAGAGGCCAAAGATGTTCCTGAGAAGCTAACCTGAAACAACATTTTTTAGTGTTGGAAATTATCCATAATGAATGTCAATAATTTATAATAACATAAAATTTGAGCATAGAATATTGAACACTAAGAAATATAAGCAAATTTGATAAAAGACTACCAAAGAATGCTACAGACGAATTTGGTGATCATCCATCAATAAGTCCTGTAGAAATAGACGTTTAAAGGTATTTCTATTTTAAGCTTTGGCGGGCCCTAAAAGGGGTTAATCAAATTAATATGAGCAAACTTGATAAAAGACTACCTAAGAATGCTATAGACAAAGTTTGGTGATCATCCATCAATTAATTCTGTAGAAATAGACGTTTAAAGGTATTTCCGTTTTTAGCTTTAGCGGCCCCTAAAAGGGGCCAATCAAATTAATATGAGCAAACTCGATAAAAGACTACCCAAGAATGCTACAGCCAAAGTTTGGTAATCATCCATCCATTAGTTCTATAGCAGAAGCTGTCAATAGCTGTTCCTATTTTTAGCTTTGATGACCTCTTAAAGAGGCCAATTGAAATGACACGAGCAAATTCAAGTGTAATTGTCACAAGGATGCTACAGACCAAATTTGAAGTAAATCTGCTCAGCAGTTTCAGAGAAGAAGACAATTTTTGACGCATGACGACGGACGCCGGAGCATCACTCTTTGATACTAATTACTACACCCTGAACCTTCGGTTCTGGTGAGCAGCTTAAAATCAACAATTTTCTAGAAGCAATTTCGGAAGGTTTATCTTGTTTAAAAAGCCCGTATAGTTTCGCATTTCGCATTTATAAGTGGTGAGTCTCCCACCCGATTCATATACAACATATGTAAGTGAGATTTTTCAACTTAAGACAACATTTCTGCCAACATGGCACACGGTTACTTATTGTTTATGCTATATATATTTCAACAGTATTTAACTCTTTTATGATTCATATGACGGGAATATCGGCTTAGCATTATTACAAGAACATGTGTGCTAATAAAGCAACATTTTTTTCTTTTATTTCCAGACAGTATTATTTACACACGATACGGTGTGAACTTGCTATTCTTCTAAGGCAGCGATTCCCTGTATGATGAGTTATTGTGTTTCAGTATTTTAGCTCGAGGAAAAATTGGAGCTATTGTCATGACCCCTAGCGTCGGCATTGGTTAACCTTGTCGTTAAGGTTCATTTTTTCAGAAAAAACCAAATTTTACTACTACCAATATATTCACATTAAGATCGATTTATATGTTTAATATCATAATATGGCACCTTTGCAAAAGGGCAGATAATTCTGATATTTATTTGAGCATTTTATGCCCTTTATGCCACCGCAGCATTTACGATGCGGTGGCATACAGCTATTCCCCTGTGTGTATGTTTGCCTGCTTGTGTGTGTTAGATAGATTATAAAAATCTTCTTGTGAAAAACCCATTGTTCTAATTTCAACCAAACATGGTAAGATTGATCCTTAGGTGAAGGGCTTCCAAAATATTCAAAGAATTTGATTCCATGCAGAAATCTGGTTGCCATGGCAACTTAAACGAATTATAAGAATTAATTTAAAACATGTATTTTTAAAGACCCACAAGGCATAAAGCATAGATATACTGCAAAATAAGATATGTTTAAATTAAAGCCTTGGGGTCAAAATTACCCTACCCGCGGGTATTCATTTTTACTTTGCACAAAATAAAAACTTAAAAATCTACTTGTCTGAAGGAAAAATGCTTATAGCTTTGATATTTGGTATATGATAATCGTCTTTAGGTCCTCTACTAAAGTTGTTCAAATTGTGCCTTTAGTGTTAACCTTAGCCCGGATCCGTGAGGTCAAAGGTTCACCATATATTTTTAGTGGTAACAACTTTAAAAAATTATCTCAGAATTGACAAAATCTAGAGGTTAGATATTTTTTATGAAACATTGTGTAATGGATCTCCAGCAAGAGTTTCAAATTAAAGCCCTGTGATCAAAATGGGGTCATTGGTTGTCAATATTTACATATAGTAATAACATATAATATCCTCTTGTCTGAAGGTACAAGCCTTAATTTTGTTTGGACTTTTACGGCACGTCAACACATAATTGGCCATATCGTGCCGAATGCTATAATAGGCTTATAGTGTTATGTAAAGCATTGAAAATGACAATAAAATGAGTCAGTTAGATCCTAGAATACAAGTTTGTCTCTTTCAAATAATCAATGATGTTTTTTTAGGGAATTGTATTAAAGGGTTCTTTGAGTGAATTAACACAATAATATTTATTACGGGCCTGTGACAAATCATGTCATTCGTGAGGAGATAAGAGTTGGTAATTTTAGATAAATTCTAAAAATTTTCTAATGAAAACCTCAAAGAGCTAGAGCTTAGATATTTATTATGAAACATCTTGTAATGGGTGTATAATTTGTTCAAATAAAAGCCATTGGTTTAAATTTGGTCTTGTCACAGGGGCCTAAACATAGGTGAGCGATTTTAGGCCATCATGACCCTCCTGTTTGGTGTACCTACTTGAAATTTGGACAAGGGGTTTAATTTCTGATCATGAATTGAATTTTGATATGAACTTGCCTACTTTTGATATCGCTCGACTTACTTTTGTGTCTTTTATGTACAGACAAGAAATTTGGACCAGGGGTGTAATTTGTGTATTTTTTTATATCAAATTGAATTTTGACATCAGCTGACCTACTTTTGATATTTTATAGATAATATTGTCACCATTTGACCTTCTTTCTTGTTTTTCGACATTCAGATTTTAAATTTGGACTTGGGGTGAAAATTCTAATGCCGACTCGAATTTTGATATCAACTGACCTTCTTTTGATATTTCTATATCGTTTGACCTATTTTCTTGATTTTTTGATGTACATACTTGCAATTTTGATCACGGGTGTAAATTCTGATCCCATATTGAATTTTGATATCAGCTGACCTAGTTTTGATTTTATTGATATCAGTTGACTTACTGCTTGCTTTTTGGAATACGGACGTGGAATTTAGACAAACGGTGCACTTTTTATGTTAAGTCAAAGTTTGATAAAATCTGATCTACATTTGATATTTTTGATATCATTTTACCTTTTTCTTTTTGGCATACCTACTTGAAAAAAATCAGTGTTGTAAATTTATACAACTAGAGGGATAGGTTTAAGTTGAGCTGGACTTGCCTATTCAAATTCATTTGAAAAATAATTTTCTAACACTGGAAAACTGTTGCTTCTGGTGAGCGACTCAGGGCCAATGGACCTCTTTTTATGTTGTTCTGAACTTTTGGGTCTTCAAAAGATGTCTTGTATAGAAAATGTCCATATTTTTGTCTGTAACTGAATTTTGAAATTAAGTACATCATGTAATAATGCAGGACCTATGACGAAGTTTGTAAAACACTATCTTTTCTTTTAGACAATATTCATGTTAGGCTTGGTAATACCCTATTTAAACACATCATAGGAATTTCTATGGGTAATAATTGTGCACTCCCGGATGTCAATATGTCTTATGTATAGCTGTTGTTCGATATTATGTTATGTTGGTCAAGAAGTCTGCCTGTTGGTTCGATCAAAAGACTTGTCACGTGTGATAAAAAACTAGGACATCCGTCTGTATCAACGAGGACACTTGTTAATTCTCAAATGTCCAAAATTCTTTCTTACATTCATGACATTTGTCATTATGTTTACTTTATGATTTCAGAGTCGGATTCTCAATGTGTAACCCTAAAACAAGTTCCACCGTTTAAATTTAAGGGAAAAGTTAAAAAATGTAGGGTTATCTTGTGTACGCTTTACAGCATGCTTTTAGGAAACATTCAGTTTGTGCTACCCATTTGTGCTTCCTACAGTTTGAAGTCTATACAGTGACAAAGACATGTTAATTGTTCCAATATTTAAAGCTGCCTTACACTCCGTCTTAATTCTGAATCGAAACAATGTTATTTGTTATCAATAAACTGGAAAAAAAACTAAATAAGTAACAATTAATAAATTTAACAAGAAAAGCATTGATGCAAAGCACCAAAGGGCGACGACCAAAAAAAATTTGATCCAGGTTTGCACGCTAAATATTCAAAGAAATGTGTACTTTAAAAAGCACCCTTAAACATGTGTGGAGCAAGGGGCAGGACGTGAATGTGTTGCACACTTGGTTCAAGCGAGCGAATTGGTTGCAAAAACTTGACAAAATGGCGAACACGGCGTGATTTATTGAAACGGGTGATCGATTTTTTTTTGCCAGGCAATGGGTTTCTTTGTTTATTTTTGATGTTCATTAGTATGTCTATTCCATAATGCAATAAATATGCCACACTCGGTTAAAGGTTTTCAGCATCCTAGATTCTGTTTTGACGAACTTATTGAAGATATTTAACTGATCATGTAGATATTTTTGAAAAATTGACATGTTGACGTTTTTGTCGGTTTTTCCTAATTTTATTCGGATTTGTAAGTTTTGAACTGCATTTAACAATACAAAATATGTTTCTGTCAATGCTGTACAAATGGTTTAGTCGCAAGTCCGAAGATAACGTTCAATACACAAAAATATCTTGTTCAAGCACATTTGGTTGCAGACTTATACTTCAAGCATTTTTGGTTGCAAACTTTTGTGTCAATAATATAGCATGCATATTTTTAATTTTTTTTAAAATAATTAGCAATATTAAGGCAATTATACCCGTTCATCTAATAAGAAATATATATACAAATTGTGCATGCGTGCAGATATATCCTAACACAGGGTCTTTCAAATAGATATAAAATTGAAGTTCAGTTGTGTTTATCTTCATCATTTGTTCTCCTCGATATACTTCTTTTCTCTTTATAAAGTCTTAGGACTTTTTTTATATCTTGGCATGACTTACTGTCAAGGAAAAGAAGAAGAAAAGTAGCAACAAACAGCTTTCATTATTGTTCTCTTTGAGATTTGAAATAAATTTGATTATATACAATATGTAGTAGATAAAAACTATATTAACATTGACACAATGACATTGTTCACATGTTTCTTTAAATTGTTCCTTATTATTGTAGTTTTGTCACGTATCAGTCAATGTAAATTACCAATCGTATGTGATCTAATAATCAAATAGAGAAATACAGAATCCCTAAAGAAAACCCAACACGACAAAATTGAAAATGTTGCAGGCTCGGTTTGATTGAGCCTGTTCATGGATGGTACTGGAATGTGCAAGTTACCGTTCACGCCCCTAGCACAGGCTTAAGCAGAATTCAACATTTAAACACGAAAATGGTGAAATTTAGAGACATCCGCAGATGTGTTCATACGACGATTATCATTGAACCTTCAATGCGACACAGTAGTGCCATTCCATGAAAAGCGGCGTATGGTCCCAAAGTAAAAGAATGCGTGTGCCCTAAACGAGAAAACAATGGGCGGAACTAAATAAAATGGAATTTTGAGAGGGGACCTGAGGTTATGAAGCCTGCGTATCACAGACAAGACGTCCAAAGACAAATTTAAAAAGCGGGCGACATATCCAAAGGGTGATTATACAGTATTCAAGTTGGAATACTGAAACGACCCAACTTTGAAAATAATTCACTTACATATAACAGTACTCTCACATACGTTTGTTTTGTATGCAGTTTTCATTTGCATTTTACATAATTATGATGACATATTTTAGAATTGAAGTATCAATAATTTTTTTCTATATTCTATTATTTGGTTTGCAGCCTTTTACTGATGATTATAGTATTGAACTGAGAACCATGTAATTTGAAACATAAAGTGCAAGAAGGAAGTATAAATAACATTTATAACAAAAAACAAGTAACAACATAAATGTCAATAATTGCCATTGAAAATAGATTAATAAATATAACCTTCTACACTCTTTTTGCCAAGTTTTACTAGGGATTTCAATAGAATAAGAATAAGTTTGCAACCAAAAATTTTTGAAGTATAAGTCTGCAACCAAAATGTGCTTGAACAAGATTTTTTTGTGTATTGAACGTTATCTTCGGACTTGCGAACTAAACCATTTGTACAGCATTGACAGAAACATATTTTGTTATTGTTAAATGCAGTTCAAAACTTACAAATTCGAATAAATTAGGAGAAAAACCGACCAGAACAGTCGCATGTCAAATATCAAAATATCTACATGAACAGTTAACCCATTACTTCATGAGCATTTTGTGAAAAATGGCTGTTTTCGTTGAAAAGTCTCCCGTTACAAGTTCAAATTGCTATAATACTATAAAAACTGCTTCAACACTAATCAAACTTGGCACAAATGTTGACTGGACCATTGCCCTTGCAACAACATGCTCAGGCTTTAAATTTTCTGTTACCATGGCAACGAGGGACATCTCAAAATTGCCAAAAAATCACTATTTTGCGTTGATTTTTTCCATCAAAATTGATTTCAAAAGTGCTGCAACTTCTCAATGGATTGAGATAGAGTCAAATGCTTTTCAGCGTTGGTTACACGTTACCCTTATGATCAATCTGGGTCATTTACAGCCTCTCACAAGTCCAAAATTTTCTTGGCGATGAGGGGGACTCCGCCCCCCTTCAAACACCCCAAACAGAAGGGGGCACATCCCCCTTCTGGCAACCCCCTGATGTATCTTTTGGTTGGGGAGCCGCGCCGAAAAAGAGGTCATTTTTTTAAACAACATTTCTCAAACAAAAACAAGTGTTTGGGGCCTAAATAAGGCATTTTTTCATCATTTGAGACAATAAAAAGGGGGGGGGGGTGAAAAAGGCGTTAAAAGGCGTGTATATGAAGTAATGGGTTAATATCTTCAATAAGTTCGTCAAAACAGAATCTAGGATGCTGAAACCTTTAACCGAGTGTGGCATATATATTTGCATTATGGAATAGACATACTAATGAACATAAAATAACAAAGAAACCCACTTGGCCTGGCAAAAAATTCGTTCACCCGTTTTCAATAAATCACGCCGTGTTCGCCATTTTGTCAAGTTTGCAACCAATTCGCTCGCTTGAACCAAGTGTGCAACCACTTCACGTCCTGCCCCTTGTGGAGGCTAGGCCAAGTTTAAGTTGAAACTTAACTTAAACCAAAAAGAATAGACTCTGTCTTGCCAAGATGCAAAATAGATAAATACAGAATCCCTAAAGAAAGCCCAACACGGCAAAATTGAAAATGTTGCAGGCTCGGTTTGATTGAGCCTGTTCATGGACGGTACTGGAAAGTGCAAGTTACCGTCCACGCCCCCTAGCACCGGCTTAAGCAGAATTCAACATTTAAACATGAAATAGTAAAAATTTTGAATTTAGAAACATCCGTAGATATGTTCATACGGCGGTTATCATGGAACCTTCAATGTGACACTTCCGTGCCATTCCATGAAAAGCGGCGTATGGTCCCCAAGTAATAAAAAGCGTGTACACTAAACGAGAAAACAATGGGCGGAACTAAATAAAATGGAATTTTGAAAGGGGATCAGAGGTTATGAAGCCTGCGTATCAAAGACAATTTATAGTCAATTTACCAATCTTATCAGACTCAGCTTTATTTTACCAGATACAAGGATACCCGAGTCATCAGCATATAATCACAGGCACGAGTATCGGACCTGGGAAGAAAAAATATGACAAGATTGATAAAAAACTGTGTTCATAAAAACCAAAAAAAAATGTAAATAATGACCCGCTTTAAAAAATATACTATTAACTTATATTTTTAAAGGCGGTCATTATTTACATTTTTTGTTGTTGTTTTTTTTTTGACACTTTTAAGATCAACACATGCTTTTTATCAATCTGGTGATATTTTTTCTTCCAAGGTCTGAATACTCGTGCCTGGTGTATATAATAAACCGCTTATTGCTCGTAGGGTTGCATACAGTCATTGACAATATATTAGACATAAAAGAGGACCTAAAATTGAACATCAGGGGGACCATAGGTACTCAGAGCAGCAGTAGAATGAGTACCATCCACCAGGATAAGACTTAAAACAGTAGCAGCAGATAGAAAGAAGAGTACCTCAAGTTGTATCAAATGCCCTTAGTAGATCTCAATGCGAATACATCCACAGCAACCTCTGTTAAATGAATCAAACATGTCATCACTTCTAAACCCCTGAACTGAAACTGCCTGACCATTGACTCGAACCAATGACTTTTCAGAAAACAACTGAGGCTATCCGGCTGGCTAACACATTTTCTCTTTAATAATGAAACAGTTCTTAACCACAACATATTTCCCGCACTATATTGATTTGTGTCCTTTTTGGTATTTCTTATGTTTACAGAGCATAGTTGAATTGAACTCATGCTTGTTAATGCAGTCACAGGATGAGAAAACTTTCAGCTTTTACCAGAACGCAAACGCTGTGAACCCACAGAATAATGTACCGCAGCTGTAGCGATTGAGCTATCTGGCTGCTTACAACAATTTTCTCCCCCTGAATAGTGAAACAAATCTAACAGTGACAGATTACTTTGAGATTTTTAAATAAACAGATAATTAATTTTAATTAATAAAATAATGAAAAAAAACCTTACATACGTCATTTAGGCTTAATTAAAATAAACAATTTATATATTGGTCGCCTATATTTTTTGTTAACTAAAAAGGGGGCTTAGACAGTTATTTGTTATGGCATTATCTATAACAGGTCAAATTTGAAAGTGAACATAACTGTGCTAAATACATGTACATATATCTCATTGTTGTACAGATAAAAAACTAACCTTTTATGATAAGGAAATCTTTTATGAAGACTGATTTGGTATTTTGCATCAAGAGCACCGGGCGAAAAAACATGAAAATGCAAGGAACGAACCACTTTGTGGTAGATTGTATTTTCATGTTTTCAGCTGGCGCCCGTTACTTTTTGTACTATGTCGGTTTCCATGTGGCACAAACCACCCACTATAAAATTTAGTGCAACAATTATTCAAGGGCAAGTAACAATCTACTCCATGAAAAGTCTGTTGTCGGGTTGACTCAGGAGACCTTGAGGTTGAGACTTTTTGTCCCTCCATTACAAATAGATAAGACATAAGCTGTCCTTTTCAAACTCTGCACATGTTAGAAAAAATTAGAATAACTATTCAGAATATGATTTTTTGAGACTTATATTGCTTGATCCAAGTTTAAAGACATTTTCAATCAAAACATGTATTATCATTTATAACTTTAAATGAAAGTCTCATCCCTTTGATAAAAATGACATAACTGTAACTCTTTTAATTCAGAAATAGTCTTATCATATCAAAATACAGTTAATGATCCCAGATTCTGTTAAATAAATATGAAATCCTAACATTAACATTAACATGCTATTGATGACCTTACAACTGGTAAATTTTAAACAACAAAAATAGTAAGTTATACCTTAGATAGACAGAAAAGAACAAATAATTTAGTAAACATGAGTTACTTCGCCTTAAAATAGAGAAAACCTGAAACCCAAAAGAACACCCTAAACAGCAAAATTATGAAATTTTGCAGGCTCAGTTTTATTAATCCATGCAAATTAATGGTAAAGTGTTCATAATAAATAGTTGGCCATGTGACAGCAGTAATTGCAGAAAATCGGATAGCTTTCATCATCCGGCTACTGGTACACTTTGTAAAAACAAACATTATGTGCTACAGGTAAACGTTATATGGATAAAATCAATAGGATAACCGTTTACAATAGTTCATTACTTATCCTAATACTCATTTGCTGGTGACCTTTCTTCTTGTAGGAACATTTTGAAAATATATAAATGAATTAATGAATGGTTTCGGCATATCAATGTAGACCGCAGCGATATTCGAAATCCGGGTTTAAGTATTGTCAGAAAAACTAAGGGACAAGCTGTTAAACTGAGCCTGCCATTTCGTTAAAATAATATCACAATGCACATGCTTTTTGCATAAAGTTATTAAATAGAAATATAACAACATATTTGTTTACTTGATTTTTACGAATAAAAGTAAAACTAATTAACACAACATGACATTAACTGTAAATAATAACAGCTTCTTCCATAGGCCAAAATAAAAAGCATTCCATAAGAGACGACGCCGCTCACCGGCGTCGCCAATAAACTACCTTCCAATAGGTAGTTGGGTATTCACACGAACAACCAACTGAGTCCCCTGGTGGACATAGGGAGACCAGGTGTTACGATGTTTCTTGCTATATATCTGTTATATTTATTCCAGAATTGTACTTTCTGTGTTGAGAGAAAACATTAATAAGTTCGAACATCCAACAACCAACTAACTACCAAATTGACGTACATAAAATGAAAGCTTGCCGATCCATTAAAAATCAGCAAGTAAAGGGCTAAATCCCTCAGAAAATTGTTATTGATTTATTATAATTCGTTATTTAAGATGAAGAAAAGCCAACAATTTGGTGTCCTGGGACTAGAACTATCACAGAAAACGGGCATGTAATTCGGTTTTCGATAAAATTTGGTGGTAATGTTGATAATGTTGGCATATCTAAAAGGTCAGACTCCGGCTTGCGACCTTACGGGCGCTTTCCTGTAGGAAAACATATTATTGTCAAAGAAGTCTGGGACAGAGATGGTAACTACGCCAGATGTCAGTTTAACATCATTGTTTTACAAGGTAAAATATATTTGTCCGTCACTACTGTAAATTCGATCCCCGACAATGGCGCGTTGTATATATTCATTGAATTTCGAGGAAGCTTTGTATATAAAAAAAACTGTGTAAAATATATATATGTATTTAGGAGGTAAAGATGTACAAGCTTGCCGGATTAAAGGAATTATTTGCACATATCAGGGCATTTTCTAACTCACAGAGCTGGAGTCAAAAGAAACACGACTTAGCTATGACAATCAATAGCCATTGTTTTTTTTTCACTTCAAAACATATATACATGCCAGAAAGCAACATTGAATTTTACAATAACTGAAATTTTCTTTCACAAATTGCATAACTATATGAAAGGTTTATTTCATTATTACTATTTTTTATACCCCTACGAACGAAGTTAAGGAGGGGCGGGTGTATATAGGAGTCAGCTTATTGGTCAGTCCGTCTGTCCGTCCACATCATTGTTTCCGGACGATAACGAGTTTGAAATAAGGTAATAAAATCAAACTTGGTAAATTGCATCCTCATGTTTAGACCCCGGTTTGAATTGCATTTGGACCCCTTGCGTCAAGGTCACTGTTACTAAAAAATAGAAAAATGTTTTTCGGATAACAACTAGAATTAGATACAGTGATTAAACTTGGTGAGTAGCAAGCTTATATGAAAACCTCGGTTGGTATTGCGTTTTGCCCCCTCGGATCGAGTTAATCTCTTACCCCATGAGCATATTGCGAAAAGTGGCCGTTTTCATTGAAAAGCCTCCTGTTACAAGTTCAGACTGCTATGAAACTATGAAAAATGCTTCAATACTGATGAAACTTGACTACACCATAGCCTCTGTAACAGCATGTCCAATCGTAAATTTCCTGTTACCATGACAACGGGAGACTATTTTGCATTGTTTTTTTCCATCAAAACTGATTTCAAAGGGCTGCAACTTCTCAATAAATAGAGATACAGTTAAAGGCTTTTCAGCGTCGGTTACTAAATACCTGTGGCAATTTTAGCCTGTCACATTTCCGAAATTTTCGAAAACCAGTGTTTTGGGCCTAAATAGGACATTTTTCACTGTTTGAGGCCTCAAAAAGGGGGGTGGAGCAAAAAGCCGTCGAAACACGCTTATATGAGGGAAAAGGTTAAAGGTCAACATTACTTAAATTAGAAAAATGGTTTCCGGACAATAACTAGAGTTTGGAATGAAATATTGTATTCAAACTTTGTGTATAGCAAGCTTACTTAAAGACCCCAATTTGTACTGCATTTCGACCCTCTCGGTTCAAGGTAAAGGATATCGTTACTAAAAATAGGAAAATGATTTCCGGACAATAACTAGAGTTTTGAATATTTGACCCATGGGGTCAAGGAAAAGGTCACCAATACTAAAAGTAGAAAAAATTAGGAATGCGATATTGTTATCAAACTTGAAGTATAGCAAGCTTATATGAAGACTCCAGTTGGAATATTATTTTGAGTCCCTGGGTCAAAGTAAAGGTCACAATTCCTAAAGGTAGAAAAACGGTTTCCGGACAATGACCAGAGTTAGAAATGAGATATTGTAATCAAACTTGGTGTAGCACCTTTATATGAAGATACTGTTTCGGATTGAAATTAATTGAAATAATTCTTTGTACACAGGTTAGGTTCAATATTTTCTACAGACCACTAATTTTTCAAACAGTCCAAGTTGCTGGTTGGGGTATTCATTGCTCTGCGCCCACGCTATTTGTGTTTACATTATTTCCTATTGACCCGACTTTGACCAATTGATCCCTTCGATTTACAGAAAATAATGTATTCTGAAGCAAGAATTCCTTCCAATTTCTATGATGTAAAGTCATATATAAGTTTGCCCATCGGTGATCCGCAGCATGTCAAATTAATGACTGAGAACGGGAACAAATCTTACACATACAAGCAGTATAAAAGACAAAACAAAAAATAAACTTTATTTCGGTAATTTATTTCTACATTTGTATCTTCTACATGAAATTACTGATTATTTTGTAGTACACAG
Source organism: Ruditapes philippinarum (assembly GCF_026571515.1). Classification (NCBI taxonomy): domain Eukaryota; kingdom Metazoa; phylum Mollusca; class Bivalvia; order Venerida; family Veneridae; genus Ruditapes; species Ruditapes philippinarum. The sequence continues at coordinate 5,266 of NW_026855457.1, read as the reverse complement.
TGGGTTATGTTATTGCTGTACAAGAACTCAAAAGCTATAATAAGTTATGATTGACCATTTTGAAAGTCCGAAAATCTATTTATAGAAGTAGTTTAACGGTCATTTGTGTCACGCTATGGTAATAAATAAGTAACTGAAGGGTATTGCAAGAAATGAAATGCAAACATATTCAGCCATAAACTGCACTCTTTATTAATTTATTAAAAACATTTAAGTGAGCCATTTTTACGAATTTTTATATCATAGTTTTATCATTTTTAAATTGTCTTTTCCTCATTCCTGTCTAAAATTCGCGTAACAGTTTTCCATCAATAAATAATATCTCAAAATATCAACATGCCATGCAAATTTCTCCATGATTTTTTATGTACCATTTTTTTTTTTGTTCACGCGTATAACAAAAATAATCCTGGATTTGGTCTTTTTGAAATTCATCTCAAAATTTTCATTCCAGTGTGTGTTCTCCTTTGAGTATTTATCTGGGACGTAAAGTATAGCAAGTGTACTTTATTTTGACTACTGTTTTGTACGCTCCAAAGAAAATACACTTAATATTCTTAATCTCTTGCAAGCCTACATAAGTTCATGATGTCCGCCCATTCACCTATGATATATATGTGTACAATTCTGGTGAAATCCAATTACAATTAAAACGTTTATAAGAATATCTGGTAGGCATCAGTAAAAAACATTTTTTTTATTTAATGTCTGGCCCCTCTCTCATGGACAGTGCATACGATAAGTATAATTACGCAAGTTGAAATAATTTACAAAACATCCGGAATAATGTTCACAAGTACTTAATCTAAAAATAAACTGACCTTTGCGCAGGAACGATTTCGTAAGGCATCCGCAATGAGCGCATTGTTTTGTGCGGAGTTTCTCTGCAATGCAGCAACATTTGTACTTGTAAACTTCAGTGATAGGTCTAGTTTGCAATTTGATGATAAACTAAAACATTTTTCTATCGTTTATCCATCTCCTTTTTATCGACATAGTTAAGGTGATTGCGCTTTGTCAGCCATGTTTGTTTTCACAAAGTCTGTCCAAAGTGAAAGTAGGCCAAAATTGATATAACAACAAAACTGTTATTGTAAAATGATGAACCATTTGAAAGTACACTTCCAGGTTTATATTTTAAGGACAATTATAAACAAAATAAAAATGAGTAACAGTAAGAATATTGACCTTGAATGTGCTACATTTCTGAAGACCAAAAACATTCTGTTGCAAAATTGTAAGCATATGGCCTTCATTATTTTTTGTAAAAAAGTAGTGCAAGAAAACAATCATCATTTATAGCCTTATGAACAACAAATAACATGAAAACACAATCAAACTTTAAAATCTAACCTTTTTATGTGTAACAGTGAAGTGTGTCTGTTTGTTATATACACAACAGCACAGGAAATAGGTAAATCATGTTTAATTTCATGGTACTACTTTTTATGCCCCCACAATGTGGGAGCATATAGCGTTGCACTTGTCCGTCCGTCCGTCCGTCAGTCAGTCCGTCCGTCCGTACGTCCCGAAATCTTGTGAACGCAACTCCTCTTAAACCGGATGGCAGATTTTGCTGAAACTTACAGGGATGAACAACCTTAATGTGTAGATGGTAGTAAAGGAAGGAATTTTTGCTGCGACCAAATTTAACAGAATTATGGCCCTTTGTTGATTGTTTCACTAGATACTATGTAGAAATTTTGTGAACGCAACTCCTCTTAAACCGGATGGCAGATTTTGCTAAACCTACATGGATGAACAGCCTTAATGTGTAGATGACAGTAAAGGAAGGAATTTTTGCTGCGACCAAATTTAACAGAATTATGGCCCTTTGTTGTTTAATTCACAATATACTATGTAGAAATTTTGTGAATGCAACTCCTCTTAGACAGGATGGCAGATTTTGCTTAAACTTACAGGGATGAACAACCTTTATGTGTAGATGGCATAAAAGGAAGGAATTTTCGCTGCGACCAAATTTAACAGACCAAATTTAACAGAATTATGGCCCTTTGTTGATTTTTTCACTAAATACTATGTAGAAATTTTGTGAATGCAACTCCTCTTAAACCGGATGGCAGATTTTGCTTAATTTTACAGGGATGAACAACCTTAATGTGTAGATGGTATTAAAGGAAGGAATTTTCGCTGCGACCGGATGTAGAAATTTTGTGAACGCAACTCCTCATAAACCGGATGGCAGATTTTGCTTAAACTTACAGGAATGAACAGCCTTAATGTGTAGATGGTAGTAAAGGAAGGAATTTTTGCTGCGACCAAATTTAACTGAATTATGGCCCTTTGTTGATTTTTTCTCAATATACTATGTAAAAAATTTGTGAATGCAACTCCTCTTAAACCGGACGGCAGATTTTGCTTAAACTTCCCAGGGATGAACAACCTTAAGGTGTAGATGGTAGTAAAGGAAGAAATTTTTGCTGCGACCAAATTTAACAGAATTATGGCCCTTTGTTGATTTTTTCACTATATTCTATGTAGAAATTTTGTGAATGCAACTCCTCTTAAACCGGATGGCAGATTTTGCTTAAACTTCCAGTGATTAACTTTAATGTGTAGATGGCAGTAAAGGAAGGAATTTTTGCTGCAACCAAATTTAACAGAATTATGGCCCTTTGTTGATTTTCATTATATACTATGTAGAAATTTTGTGAACGGAACTTTTATTAAACCGGATGGCAAATTTTGCTTAAACTTCAAGGGATTGACAACCTTAATGTGTAAATGGTAGTAAAGGAAGGAATTTTAGCTGCGACCAAATTTAACAGAATTATGGCCCTTTGTTGATTTTTAGTTTTCAACTTGTGGCACATGTACCGGTAGTCCAAAAAGTAGTTGACCTAGAGTCAAATGATTGACAGAACAGTGGCGTGTGGGGGCATCAGTGTCCTATGGACACATTTCTAGTTTACACATGTCATGGTGGCCATGTTTTTCAAGGTCAGATAAACTACTTTCCTAAGATTTGTGGGGTTTTTTTTAAGTTTTTTGTATTTTCTGCAATAAATAGTTTTTTGTAGGCACTAAAACATACTATAAAAAAGGATTTTGCCATTCATGAAATGTGCATAAAAATTTGCAACAGAATTTTTTGGATTATTCAGAAATTTAACCCATTCAAGGTAAATTTGCTTATTGTTATCATTTTTATTTTTGTTTAAAATAGTCTTTAAAACATAGAACTGGAAGTGTACTTACAAATGGCTCATCAAATAACAATGTGAGCTTTTTTGTTATAAGAATTTTCACTTTAGACAGACTTTGTGAAAACAAACATGACTGACAAGGCGGAATCACCTTAAATTGTCAACATAAATGGTAGGAATTTTTCGTTACAGTTTTTTCAGCAAGTTCTTATCACAGTCTCTTGATATTTGGTATACATCAATAACGAATGACCCCATAACGTGGGTATCGATTTCAGGTCAGTTGTTTATCCATTTCCTGTTAACCGACTTAGTTAAATTTTCAACATTACTGGTGAATGGCAGGAAATTTTCGTAACAGTTTTTTCAGCAACAACTTATCACAGCCTAAGCATTAACACTCGGTCCCATGCCATGGGATTTGATTTCAGGTATGTCGCTCATCTACTTTATTAATGATCAATATTAGCAAATTTGCATAACAGTTTTCTCAACAACTACTTATCCCAGCCATAGTTATTTGGTATACAGCATCAATATATAGTCCAATACTTTAAGGATTTGATTTCAGGTCTGCTGCTCATAGTCTGTCGCTTATCCACTGCCTGTTTATCGACTAAGTTAAATTTTCGACATAAATGGTCAATGGTAGGAAACTTTCGTAGCAGTTTTCTCAGCAACTTCATGTCACAGCCTCTCGATATTTGGTATACAGTATAAATAATTGGTACAATATTGTGGTACTCGATTTGTTGTTTATCCACTTTTTTTACCGACTAAGTTAAAGTTTCAACATTAATGGTGAATGAAGGAAATTTTCGTAACAGTTTTTTCAGCAACTACTTATCACAGCCTCTTGATATTTGGTATGCAGAATAAACATTTAGTCCCATATTGTGTTACTCGATTCTACGTCTGTCGTTCATCCACTTCCGGTTTGAACTTTGTTAAATTTTCGATATTAATGGTGAAAAGTAAAAAAAAATCATAACATCGCCTCATGACTTTTGGTCGGCCATTTCTTTATTTGACCCATTTTTTATATATTATGTGTTGATTTGGATTTTTGTTTGTTTCAGCCGAATGCACTTTGGTATGTAAAAATGGGGGAAGGTGTTATCGTGAGGGGACACGTCAGTTCTGTAGATGTACACCAGATTATATTGGAACCCAATGCGAACATAAATGTAACAAATTCTTTTTCTTTCCTGATATCTATTTGTGTATTCCCTTCTTGAAAATTTGTACTCTCCTGCACATCGGTCGGATGTTCACTCTCGCTCACTTTCTAACTTCACTATTGCTCACTTTCTTACAGTCTTAAGTAGCGTGAGTGTATTCAGTAAGCTGCGAAGGGAGCATAGACAATTTGCTGCAACAATCTTTGGCATTTCTATAATCAATCATTGATGTATTTTGGTTTGACGCGGATGTGTCACATTAAAAGCCCGTATAACAAACATATGTTTCTTGATTTTCTATTATTATTTTCAATTTTAAATGTTGAATTCTATTTGTGCTGGGATGTGGCATGTCAATGGACGGTGTGATCAACCCATAAACGGGCGGGATAATACTGACTTTTGTACGTCCGACCACACATGGTTAAATAGTTTCATTTAATTAACTTTAGTCGCCCATCAAAGTATATAACATGAGGGTATTTTTGCTCTGCTCGTTTTTTACGCGGTTGAAATCTAACCTGTGACACCTCCATTTTATAAGTAGGGACATTCACACTGTTTTTCTAGTCGAAAACTTGATACTTTTGTCCTTTATTTGTCCTTTTTTAAATAAGGAAATATCTTCACATTTTTGTCATTCATTTTGAAAAATGGGCTTGGACAATTGTGTTTTAAAGCTTTATCCAAGCTAAAATTCTGGGTTGACATATTTTGTACGTGTCCTTTTTCTCAAGATACTCACCTGAACACGTGTCCCGTGCCTGAACCATCAAACAGAATATGTGGTTATTGGGCATGCAACAGTAGTGACGACTGTTGGGGAAACAATGTCTGTTGCAAAGTGGGTTGTACTACCTTATGCCGGTATCCAAAGATTGTTTATTGTAAATTAGAAGGCCAGCAGTACCGTGTAAA
>NW_026855456.1:0-20735 GCF_026571515.1 Ruditapes philippinarum | reverse complement strand
GCCTGCTCGCAAAGCAAGCTTTAGGGTAACGCAAGTACCTGCTAGATAGTCATAGTTATGGTTTTGAAAACTTTCGCCTGAAGTGGAAATGGACATATCGCAACTTTTCAAATTACAAGATAAGTTAACGATAAAAGCCGAGGTATTCTTATTGAAAACGGATGCGTAGACTGGTGTCTTGGGTTTTTAGCTCACCTGTCACAAAGTGACATGGTGAGCTTTTGTGTTTGCTTTTCGTCCGGCGTCGGTCCGTCTGGCGTCAGTCCGTTAACTTTTACTTTAAACGACATCTCATAAACCGCTAAGCCAATTTCATCTAAACTTCACAGCAATGTTCCTTTGGTAGTCAACTTTAAAAATTGTTCAAAGGATTTGATTCCAAGCAGAACTCTGGTTTCCATGGCAACCAAAAGAGAAAACTTCAAATATTTTCTTTTTAAAAACATCTTCCAGTGGGTGTCTACCAAATTTGTTCAAATAAAAAACCCCAAAGAGCTAAAACTAAGATATTTAGCATGAAAAATCTTCTAATGCATGTCTACCAAGTTTGTTCAAATAAGGGCCCTTGGGTTAAAATTGGCCCCGGCCCGGGGGTCATTGATTTCCCTTTTATGTGTATAGTAAAAATTAAAAAATCTTCTAATAAAATACGCAAAGAGCTAGAGTAAAGATACTAAGCATGAAATATCTTCTAGTGAGTGTCTACCAAGTTTGTTCAAATAAAAGCCCTGGGGTCAAAATTGGGGGGTATTGTTTTTAACCAGGTTTTCCGAAGGAAAAAACTGGTTATTAGATTTGAGGTATGTCGGCGGGCGGGCGGGCGGGCGTAAACAATTTCTTCTGTGCGCATTTCCTCCTACATTTCTCAACGGATTTTGACCAAACTTTCACAAAAGCTTTGTCATCAAGTGCCCTGGCGCATATTGTCGGGGTTTTGCGATTAGATAATATTTGACCTAATTATGGCCCTTTGTTTTTTTTCCTTATATAAAATATATAGTGAACAATTTCTTCTGTGCGCAACTCCTCCTACATTTCTCAACGGATTTTGACCAAACTTTCTCAGAAGCTTTGTCATCAAGTGCCCTGTCACATATTGCCAGGGTTTTGCAATTGGTATATATTTGACCTAATTATGGCCCTTTGTTTTTTTTCCTTATATAGAATATATAGTGAACAATTTCTTCTGTGCGCAACTCCTCCTACATTTCTCAATGGATTTTGACCAACTTTCTTTAGAAGCTTTGTTATCAAGTGCCTGGCACATATTGTCGGGGTTTTGTGAATTGGATAATATTTGACTGAATTATGGCCCTTTGTATATTTTTTCCTTATACAGAATATATAGAGAACAATTTCTTCTGTGCTCAACTCCTCCTACATTTCTCAAACGGATTTTGACCAAACTTTCTTAGAAGCTTTGTTTATCAAGTGCCTGGCACATATTGTCGGGTTTTTGTGATTGGATAATATTTTGACCGAATTATGGCCCTTTGTATATTTTTTCCTTATACAGAATATATAGTGAACAATTTCTACAGTGCACAACTTCTCCTACATTTCTCAATGGATTTTGACCAAACTTTCACAGAAGCTTTGTCATCAAGTGCCCTGGCGCTCACTAAATTCCCATGTTTCTTCCAAGACATCATTCAAGTATTTTTTTAAAATTGTGAACATACTTTTCTTGATATCGCACAAAACACCACACGCCAATATTGTTGACAAAAGAAAATGACAAGAGACGCAAAAATGCAAAAATTAATCAAAAATAAAGTACTGTTTACCTTTCTAAAATATTTGGGAAAAAAAGGCGAATAGACAGTATAAAATTTCTCAATCATTTTTGTTTGAGGAATATTAAAAAAGCCATAATTCCTCCTAAAAGTTCAATTAAAAACAAATGCCCCTTCATGACAAAGCTTCTGTGAAATATTTTGCTGAAAACCTGGTTGCATCGCATTGCGATGTTCCTTGTTTTGTCCTATATGTATTTAGTAAACATCTTCTAATGGGTTTCTACCAAGTTTGTTCAAATAAAAGCCCCTGGTTTAGAATTGGCCTTGGCCCAGGGGCCTATATACAGGTAAGCCGTAGCGATTTCAGGGCCATCATGGCCCTCTTGTTTTTTTTTAGGAACCATAATAGGACAGGGAACCAGAATAAATGGCAGCAGTGTATAAAATACCAAATGACAGTTTTAAAACTGAAAATGCCAAATGAAAATGAACGATTATTTTATACTATTTCACTGTAAAAGTAAATTGAGCTCGCTTTGAGGCTTTGCCTTTTTCATATTAGTGTGAATTGTCTATGGAGAGCCTGATGGAGAGAAACATCTGTCACTCATTTTAAATCAAAGATTACCATTTTTTTCGCTCTACAGAACATGTACAGTACTACTGCCATAGAGAAATGAATTTTTTTTATCAAATTGGGACTTCAAAACTTTTATATTGCAGCCAGTAAGTTCAGACTTCACAAATGTTCCACTAGACCCTGATCAGCCGAAGAGGAAAAAAGTACCAAGAAGACTGATTCATTTTAGTGATGGGGTATTGGAGGAATATTCCACTGATGAGGAAGATGAAGCACCTCCCCTACCCCCACCTGTTGACCCAGTAAGTTAATAGTTTAAACATTATTACTTTATTTGTTATTTATTTAAGCTTGGTTGTGAAGAAAGATTTTTAAACTGTTCCCTAGTAGGGATTGAAACCATGATCTGTTAGTTAAGAGGCAAAATGTTGACCACTTAGTGACTACACCTGGGCTCTCCTTAAAAAAACTTGTTTTGTTGTTATTGTTTACCTGTACTGTATGACTATGATATTCTTTGTTTATTTATTTTTAGAAAACACTGACATGGGGGCCATGGTTCTGGTTTTACATTTCCACAGCAGCATTCAAAACACTTGGAGGTAGTGTGACATTTTGTTACAAACAAGTTAACCTTTTGATTTTTTATATCCAATACATTCATGACGGCATGATGTTTAGCGGCAAAATGTATTTTCATTGAAAAGTTATGAAACAGAAAGTTTGTTTGTTTTGCATAGAAAACCACAATTTATATTTTGAAAACTAGCAAGTAAACAATTTATGTTTGAGGCTATGCCCCGCATGAAAATAATACCTCTAATGGTCATATAATGAAACTTTCCTTTTCTTTATTACACTGATATAAACATATATAATTTATTCATAAATTTCCTGGTGAAATAAATAGTTGATGAAATTATTCTTTTTTATATTTCAGTGGCAGATTCCTGTGGTGAAAAATTAGCTTGGTTCTTTGGAATTACAACTCCAAAATACCAGTCTGCTATAGATGAGTTTTACAGATTAAAATCCGAGGTAACCATTTTGCTTTCAAAATGTATAGTATTACATAGCTGAAGCAAGTTTTAGCTTTGCCTCAGAAATTAAGCATCATAAGATTTAAAATGATGTTACCCTCTTCATCAGCTAAAATATTGAAACTTGATACTTTTTTGTAACATGTGTTATAGTAAAAATAAGCATGGATTCAAGGGTTGCTTTGTAAACAGTATTAATCAAGCTTAAACTTTTCTCATAAAAAATCATTGTAATATTTGGGGGAAAAGGAAACTTTTAGAATTCAGACTTATTTAACTTTCTAGCTCAAGATGTAAGTTCAAGGAACCATATATAAAATATTCTGAAATGATACTTCATGTAAAGATTTAGGGGGAATAAGACCTATAGATGCTTTTATTCATTATTTGGCTGATATACATGTATTAGTCATTTTAATAAGTAGGAGGACTTTGCAGCAATATGCTACTTTTTGGTTAATGATTGAGCTTACTTTTTAAAGATCCTGTATTTTGTGATCAAAGTGGTATACCACACTTAGTGAAATTATATATATGTACATAATTATGCAAATAAAACAATTTTCAAACATCGAAAAATTTGTAAAATATGTACTGCAAATATTTGTGCATATAATATGTAATCATTAAAATATATGCATTCATTTCTTATTGTAAAATTTTACTTAAACTTTATAGAAAATAATTGTTTTATTACCTCTCTTTATTTACATGAAATGTTAAATTCGGTAATATCTTTATAAATAATGCTTTTTGGAACCTACAATAGTGATAAATTTTAATTTGAGCATCATATTTATGATTTAAAACCATAAGAAAATTGTGTTACAGGATCTTTAAGAGTATGCAGTTTTAATTGCCTCCGCGTAGTCTGATCAGGATCCATGCTGTTCGCTATCAGTTTCTCTATTTTAAATAGGGTTGGTAAGCGAACAGCATGGATCCTGATCAGACTGCCCGGATGCGCAGGCTGGTCTGGATCCATGCTGATCGCAAACCCATTATGTTGGTTTTGTCGTGACACGGCTCATATGTAAATCTTCTGTTCTAGGAAGAAAAGAGTTAGAATATAAATCTTTTGTTCTAGGAAGAAAAAGAGTTAGAATATAAATCTTTTGTTCTACGAAGAATAAGAGTTAGAATATAAATCTTTTGTTCTAGGAAGAAAAAGAGTTAGAATATGAACAACGAGCACGGGAGAAACTGCAAGACTTATCAAGCATTGATGTCAAAGTAATAGATCAACATAGAGATAAAGGTTCAGGGGACAGTCCCACAGAGAAATTCTGATGCTTCTTGTATTCACTTAATGGTTGCCTTAACAACATTCTGATCTGATTAAGCTTTCCAATGTGATGGACATAAACTACTTAAAGAATGCTGACAAATTTTGTGTTCTGTTTGATGAGATTTGGGGCAAAATGCATAAAAGTTGTCTCTCAACTGAAAAATGTATTGTAAATTTTGTTGTTACATGAGATACTGTAATTAAGGTGACAAAGGGTCATTTTTAGCTCGATTTTATGTAAATAAACATATATATATTTATATATATATATATATATAGAGAGAGAGAGAGAGAGAGCTGTCCTGCGGGATTGAGAGTCGATGTCAGTGTACATGTCAGCATTATCCCATGGTTTAGTGTTTGCTCCACATTTTCTCAGAAGCAATTGAGACATAACTAAAACTTGTTAATGATCATTACCTACTCTTGTAGAGATGAGTACATAACTCTTGTCAGGGATTAAAAAACAATGTTTTGCCCCTTTTGTTGACTTAAGTTTGGAAGTTTGTTGTATTACCACAAAATCTTTCCACTTAATCCTTTAATGAAATTATATATGAACTTAAAACTCACTTCTAGGCAAAGTGATATAGCTACATACATGTTATAATCACATGCTAAAATATTAGATTGATAATCTTTTATTTAATTATATTTATTGATTATAAGATTTAAATTACAAAATTAAGCATCTAACCATGTGAAGTCTGTTTTAATTCTGTTTAGTTTTCAATTATTAAAAATATGGCTTTCAGCAGAAAATGTTTGTATAACCCTCTATGGTAAAGCCTTTTTCAGGTTGTCCATTATTTTTCACCTGTTCATGTTTCATTATTTAAATAGTTAAAGAGTTATTTATGTCATTTATTTAACCTATATCATATTTTTTGTATGATCATATTATTTATTTTTTGATATGAGTACATGCATAGTAATTGTTGGAGGGAAAGTTTCAATTTTTGATTCGGGGATAGTGTATATTCAAATTTATCATATATGCCAGAGATCTTCTGAGGAAGCAATTTTGTGCCATTGGCACTAACAAAATGAAAAGGGCGCAGAAAAATTGGAAGCAAATGGCCATTGGTGTGTCTAAATCTGTGCGGAACTTGTATCAGCACGAAAACAAAACCTATTGATTAGGTTAATTTGTCATCAAGTCAAAACTGGTACAAACAGCAACAGGTTTTATACTGATGTCACAAATCGCTCTGTACAATAACATGGCCTCAAATCAGTTGTGAGAAAAATAATAACAATTTTTTTATTCAAGCAGTGGCATTAAAATTACACTTAATTGGAGAAACAATTTTTTAACACTTCCTCTCTGTAAATTTGTAATTGATAAGCTGATAAATGTTTCAAATGTCATGGAATGAAATGTGTAGTAAATGTTTGTTGTCATTTAATTTAAAGCATTCACAATATTAAAATTTCTTTTGAGTCTTGTGCATTTGTAAATTGAAACAAAAAAATCCAGTTTGTCACTGTTGTTGTAGTATGTACTCAAAGTGCCAATAATTGATAAGAGAACATTTTTAATAACGGTCCCACCATTTACGGTTATCAATCACTGATGATTAGAAAAATCGTTTTGGTCAAAGTTTAATTATTTTCCCATGGCCCATTCTTTGTACAAAATTACCCATCATATTTAGACCAAGCGGACCCAGGGCCCAGCACTTTTAAATTCTCGGCAGATCTCTGTATAATACCAGTTAGATTACTGTATATAGTTCCATTATTGACATGAATCAGAACTTTATTTATTTAGGTTGAAATTAGTCATGCCATAAAAAATTATTTTATGTATATGCCGTTGACCCGTATTTTCGGGGGTTTAATGTTTTAAATTAAAGCCACCGTTTTTAAATTAATAGTAAATGGAAGACAAAAAACATCAACAGTGAGTAAAAACTATGACAAACAAAAAAGGAACCGTTTAAAATACGAAAATAAACTATTTCAGTAAGAAATACTAATCTTTCTACTTTCACTATCGGTAGTCTGTGTCGCTCGGAAGCTGTCTCATATTTTCGGGGATTTTGATTGGATGGCCTCGTTTCGGTAATTACGTTGCGCGCGCACAAATTCTATACTGCACTCAATATATTTCGGGACATTGGTTTAAGTTAGGTATAAGTTCCGGTGATGAATTTTAAGGCGAAGATACGTTTTTCGTTCTTTTTTGTTGCTGTGTAGTTGAAAATAACGTATAAAAATGAGAAAAGAAAAAATTATAATTGTAATGACATTGACAGATTTATATTTATGTGTTTAATATGTTTAGTACGAATTCTTATGGTAGTAATTTATTGAAATAAGTGTTGGCGAAAACTTGATGCTTTTTTGGAGAGTCCAATCAATCGCACGAGCTGTCATTCACAACTGGACATGACGCCACGAAAATATGAGAACCCCCGAAAATATGAGAACAAGGCATATATTCAAGTACCTTTTTTAGGCATGTATGAGTATTTGGTATGTCATGGCATTTCGACAGACCATCATGACTGAGAAGTAAAGGTCTGTGACTTTGAACAATGTGTCCATAACCTCCGTTGGTTAATGTTCTTTCACAGACTTTGTATTGTTTCATTTGAAGAAGCTATCCAGCTAATCTGCATGAATTAATGCTTAGAAGGGTGTTTAAGATCTTCCTGTGACAGTAACACTAGAAGTTGGCCATATGACATTAAATGTATCAGTATGATTTATAACCCAACCAGTCAGTGATATCATGATGTTTAGAATTTATGTTCATAGTAATCATACTATAAAGTAATCATACTAGAAAGGTTTTAAGCAAAAGAGATTTTTTATGAGCATATAAATGATAGGCCACACATTATTTCAGAAGTTACACTATGTTGTTTGTTTATAAGAATATTAAAAGAATAGTATACTTTTAATGTTCTTGTCCCTTGGGATCATTGTTCCCAGCACATTAAGTGTTGAAGATTGAGTACCAGTTTAGCCGGTGTTTGGTGTGTGTGTGTGGGGGGGGGGGAGTCATGTGAGAGATGTTGCACTTTTCCATTATCCCTAATGAACAGACTCAATCAATTTGGGTCTGCCATTTTCATGTGATTTTGTGTTTTCATCACTTCCGAGGGATCCCCTCTGTACCAGATTTATCATACTACATTGTACTAGAAAAAAAAAAGGGTGCAAGTGTGTATAGATGAATATAGTACAAGTTATTAATTGACAAGTTTTCTGTTTTGTAAACTTTTTGGTTTCAGATATTTACATTTATAATGTGAAATTTCTTTATGTTATTCTTATGTGAAAAGTTCTAAAATTCAAAGTTAGAAGATACTACTATTTTAAAAGTTAATTGTTTTATGTTATTTTATTTAAATTTCACATATTTTTGTAGCAAATTTATTTGTTTATTTATTTTCTTATTACATAAATTTTTTTGATAAAGATGAAAAAATTATGTTATTTGTTCATTTTACACCTTTATACAATGGACATTAACTTTTTGTCTCCCCCTTTTTTGAGGCCTCAAGCAGTGTAAAAATGCCCTATTTAGGCCCAAGACACTGGTTTTCGTTTGAGAAATGTTGTTGTAAAAAGTGACCACTTTTTTGGCGCCGTCCCCCATTCCAATGTTACATCAGGGGGTGCCAGAAGGGGGATGTGCCCCCTTCTGTTTGGGGTTGGGTTTAAGGGGGGGGGGGGGGGGCAAAGTACCCCTCATCGCCAAGAAAATTTTGGACATGTGACAGGCTAAAATGGCCTCAGGTCGATCTTAGGGTAACTAGTAACCGACGCTGAAAAGCCTTTTTAGCTCACCTGTCATAAAGTGACAGGGTGAGCTTTTGTGATCGCTTTTCGTCCGGCGTCCGTCCGTCCTTAAACTTTTACTTTAAATGACATCTCCTCATAAACCACTAAGCCAATTTCCTCCAAACTTCACAGGAATGTTCCTTTGGTGGTCATCTTTAAAAATTGTTCAAAGAATTTAATTCCATGCAGAGCTCTGGTTGCCATGGCAACCGAAAGAAAAAACTTTAAATATCTTCTTTTAAAAAACCCTAAGAGCTAGAGCTTAGATATTTGGCATGAAACATCCTCTAATGAGTGTCTACCAAGTTTGTTCAAATAAAAGCCCTGGGGTCAAAATTGGCCCCGCCCCAGGGGGTCTTTGATTTTCCCTATATGCATATAGTAAAAACTTAAAATATCTTCTTTTAAAGAACCCAAAGAGCTAGAGCTAAGATATTTAGCATGAAACATCTTCTAATGAGTGTTCAAATAAAAGCCCTGGGGTCAAAATTGGCAACGCCCCAGGGGGTCATTGATTTTCCCTGTATGCATATAGCAAAAACTTAAAAAATCTTCTTTGAAAAAACCCAAATAGCTGGAGTTTAGATATTAAGCATGAAACATCTTCTAGTGAGTGTCTACAAAGTTTGTTCAAATAAAAGCCCTGGAGTCAAAATTGGCCCCACCCCGGGTGTTATTGATTTTCCTTATATTTGTATAGCAAAAACTTAAAAATCTTCTTTGAAAAAAACCAAATAGGTAGAGTTTAGATATTAAACATGAAACATCTTCTAGTAATTGTCTACAAAGTTTGTTCAAATAAAAGCCCTGGGGTCAAAATTGGCCCCACCCCAGGGGTGTCATTGGTTTTTACTATATGTGTATAGTAAAAACTTAAAAAAATCTTCTTTTAAAAAAACCCCAATGAGCTAGAGCTTAGATGTTTAGCATGAAAACATCTTCTTATGGGTGTCTACCAAGTTTGTTCAAATAAAAGCCCTTGGGTTAAAATTGGCCCTGCCAGGGGGGGGGGGGGGAGCGGCGGAAGGAGGGGGGTAGATCGTTGTTTTTCATTATATGTGTGTAGTAAAAACTTAACATCGTGAAACAGCTTGTAATGGGTGTCTTCCAAGTTTGTTCAAATAAAAGCCCTGGGGTTTAAACTGGCCCCGCTCCTAGTGCCTTTATACAAGTGAGCGACCTCAGGGCTATTATGGCCCTCTTGTTTATCTATCTCAATTCATTGAGGAGTTGCAGCACTTTGAAATCAGTTTTGGTGGGGAAAAATGCAAAATAGTGATTTTTGTCAATTTCGAGACGTCCCCCCGTTGCCATGGTAACAGGAAATTTACGATACAGAGGCTATGGTGTAGCCAAGTTTCATCAGTATTGAAGCATTTTTCATAGTTTCATAGCAGTTTGAACTTATTACAGGAGGCTTTTCAATGAAAACGGCCATTTTTCGCAATATGCTCCTGGGGTAAAAGATTTAGGCGTTTTTCTCAGAGGGGAAAGTTGATATAGATGAACTTTTTAAACAGTGTGAGGTCAAACAGGAATCTCGAAAGTCACTTGAAAGTGACATGTCCATCCAGGTGTTAATTATAAGGGCACAGATAAATCTCAAAATAACTACATTTTGCCATAATTGTGTTCAATTTTATATTTTACAATGCAAAACTAATTAATGCTCCATGTGAACCATGGAGATTTCTTGAAATATCTCTGAAATGTAACTGTAGCATTCAATTTTTACAGGTGGTGCTACATTTTTATAATTTAGCTAGTCTTTAGCTCACCTGTCACAAAGTGACAGGGTGAGCTTTTGTGATCGCTTTTCTTCTGGCGTCCGTAAACTTTTACTTTAAATGACATCTCCTAATAAACCACTAGGCCAATTTCATCCAATTTTCACAGGAATGTTCCTTTGGTGGTCACCTTTAAAATTGTTCAAAGAATTTAATTCCATGCAGAACTCTGGTTGCTATGGCAACCAAAAGAAAAAACTTAAAAAATCTTCTTTTAAAAAACCCAAATAGCTATAGCTAGAGCTTAGATATTTGGCATGAAACATCTTCTAGTGATTGTCTACCAACTTTGTTCAAATAAAAGCCCTAGGGTCAAAATTGGCCCCGCCCCGGGGGTCATTGATTTTCCTATATGCATAAAGTAAAACCTTAAAAAATCTTCTTTTAAAGATCCCAAAGAGCTAGAGCTAAAATATTTAGCATGAAACATCTTCTAATGGGTGTCTACCAAGTTTGTTCAAATAAAGCCCTGGGGTCAAAATTGGCCCCGCCCCAGGGGGTCATTGATTTTCCTTATATGCATATAGTAAAAACTTAAAAAATCTTTTTTTAAAGAACCCAAAGAGCTAGAGCTAAGATATTTAGCATGAAACATGTTCTTGTGGCTGTCTACCAAGTTTGTTCAAATAAGAGCCCTTGGGTCAAAATTGGCCCCACCCCGGGGGTCATTGATTTTCCTTATATGTGTATAGCAAAAATTTAAAAATCTTCTTTGAAAAACCCAAATAGATAGAGTTTAGATACTCAATCATGAAACATGTTGTTGTGTGTGTCTACAAAGTTTGTTTAAATAAAAGCCCTGGGGTCAAAATTGGCCCTGCTTTGGGGGACTTTGATTTTCCTTATATGTGTATAGCAAAAACTTAAAATCTTCTTTGAAAAAACCCAAAGTTTGTTCAAATAAAAGCCCTGGGTCAAAACTGGTCCTGCCCCAGGGGTGTCATTGTTTTTAACTATAAGTGTATAGTAAAAACTTAAAAAATCTTCTTTTAAAAAACCCAAGGAACTAGAGACTAGAGCAAAAAACATCTTCTAATGGGTGTTCTAATGGGTGTCTACCAAGTTTGTTCAAATAACAGCCCTTTGGTTAAAATTGGCCCTGGCCGGGGGGGGGGGGTGGAGTCATTGATTTTCCTTTTATATGTGTATAGTTAAACTTAAAAAATCTTCTTTTAAAAAACCTAGAGCTAGAGTTTAGATACTAATCATGAAACACCATTGAGTGAGTGTCTACCAAGTTTGTTCAATAAAAACCCTGGGGTAAAAATTGGACCCACGGTGGGGGGGGGGGGGTCATTGTTTTTTTATTATACGTGTGTAGTAAAAACTTAACATCTTCTTTTAAAAAACTCAAAGACCTAGAGCTTAGATATTTAGCATGAAACATCTTCTGATGGGTGTCTACCAAGTTTGTTCAAATAAAAGCCTTTGGGTTTAAACTGGTCCCGCTCCGGGGGCCTATATACAGGTGAGCAACTTCAGGGCCATCATGGCCCTCTTGTCTCCATAGTTCGACTTTCTCAAGGACAAAATTTCGAGCTATTGCTACAGTCCAGTTCTTCATACCTGGACATAACTCGTAGGACAACCCCTTCAAGTAGAGATTTTAAGGCCAAGTATTTGAATATTGCTTGATTTTTAGCTTGACTATTCGATAAGAATAAGTAGAGCTATTGTAGTCACCCGAGCGTCGGCGTCGGCGTAACCACTTATGTTAAAGTTTTTGTAATAGTTTAAATATTTTCAAAGTCCATTGACATATGGCTTTGAAACTTTGCACACTTGTTCACCATCATTACCCCAACCTGTAGACAGGAGGAGGTAACAGTATCAAGCATTTTGACAGAATTATGCACCTTTTTCGACTTAGAATTTACGTTAAAGTTTTTGTAATACCTCAAATATTTTCAAAGTCCATTGACATATGGCTTTGAAACTTTGCACACTTGTTCACCATCATTGCCCCAACCTGTAGACAGGACAGGAGGAGGTAACTCTATCAAGCATTTTGACAGAATTATGCCCCTTTTTCGACTGAGAATTTACGTTAAAGTTTTTGTAATACCTCAAATATTTTCAAAGTCCATTGACATATGGCTTTGAAACTTTGCACACTTATTCACCATCATTACCCCAAACTGTAAACAGAAAGAGGTAACTCTATCAAGCATTTTGACAGAATTATGCCCCTTTTTTGACTTAGAATTTACGTTAAAGTTTTTGTAATACCTCAAATATTTTCAAAGTCCATTGACATATGGCTTTGAAACTTTGCACACTTATTCACCATCATGACCCCTACATGTAGACAGGAGGAGGTAACTCTATCAAGCATTTTGACAGAATTATGCCCCTTTTTCGACTTAGAATTTACGTTCAAGTTTTTGTACTACCTCAAATATTTTCAAAATTCATTGACATAAGGCTTTGAAACATGTTGAAATATTATACTCTTCTTTGAGAGCATAATAAGACTCTCTCTAAGGCCTATAACTGAAATATGGATTTAAAGAAAAATTTTGCCTTTTTTCTTTACTGAGAAAATTTTACCTTTTAATCAAGGCGTTTTTTACTATCAAGCACTAAGAATAGTCGAGCGTTGCTGTCCTACCGACAGCTCTTGTTACTATAACTGGCTATAACTTTGATATTAATAAATGGATTGTCTTTAAAGTTTGACACAATAATCCTTTGAACAAGATCTTTGAGTAGACAAAATTGACTATGACTATCACTCATTGACCTTGAAGGTCATATTAATGAATTATGTTTGATTTTTGCAATAAGTGGCTATATAATTGTTATTTATGAATGAGTTGTCTTCTTACTTGGACACAACGGTACTTTGGACAAGACCTTTAAGATGATCAAATTGATAACAACCTTCACTCATCATTGACCTTGACCTTAAAGGTCAAATTATTGTAATCAGTTTTTGCTATAATTGACATTTGGTAATTAATGAATGTATTGTCTTCATATTTGTGCACAACAATCCCTGGGGCATGATATTAAAGAAAATTTAATTGAATTTGACTTTTACCTTAATTTGACCTTGAAAAGGTAAAATTAGTGAATTTTGCTACAATTTATTTATGGATTTGATATACTTAGACAAAAGAACTTTTATGACATAACCCGTATTCAAATTTGACCTTAACCTTAATTGTCAAGGTCAATTTATTGAAATTTGACTGTATTATTTGATGTACGGTTTTGATTCATTCTTGGACAAAATAACACTTATGATAACACTTGTATCACTGTATGTTGAATTATTCTGATAAGACATTGACAACACAAGATCTGACTCATAAATTATGGAAAAACATTGTTTACATTATAGAGGTAATATTTTCAGCCCAAATATCCTGAAAATTTGTCAGAAAGGTTGTTTTAATGATTTCTAGCTCATTTTTGAACATGGGTCAACCAATACACAGACCAAAAATGGAAAAAAAAACTTTATCACTCTAGAGGTTACAGTTTAGCCCAAATATCCTGGAAATTGGTCAGAAAGGTTGTTTGTATGATTTCTAGCTCAAGTTTGAATATCTTGGGTCAAAAATAGGTCACAGCACATAAAAAGGCATATATGCAAAAACCTTATGAACTTTTGCACTATTTCAGGTGCAGATACGAATGTTATATCAGTTTAAGTTAATGACATTTTATATGCCTGTCATTCGATGCTAACGATATTAATTCAGAGCCTCAATAATCATGAGTGATATTAGGGCTATCAAGGCCCTCTTGTTTTTAAAAGAGATGGGCAGTCTTTTTATAATTAAAGTAGTTTGTACATTTTATCCTAAACATTCTTCAATATCAATTACGGGCCAATTACTATTATAATCATAATTCTTGTGAAACAAATTACTAATTGCTGTAGACTTTGCTTAAAGTCTGTATCACACAGTATTTTAATCATATATAATACGTTTTTAGTAATTCATATATAAAAGTCTTAACCGCCTCCGTGGTCGAGGGGTTAGAGTCGGTGACTTCTAATCCAGTTACCTCTCTGGCGTGGGTTCGATCCCCGGGAGATGCTTTGGTAGTTTAGCGCGGAGGAAGGTAGTCTAGTACTGGTGTAACTCTACATGAACGATGGTTAGGAAACTGCCCGCCTATATGACTGATATACTGTTGGGAAAAGGCGTAAAATGAAACAAACAAACATATAAAAGTCTATTCCACAGTATAATTATAGCAACATACGTCTATATCGAGCACATATATTACCCAAATCGGCAGTAATTGCAAAAGTAAAATAACTAACAATCAATATCATTTTATTAAGATCAAAACCACAACCTTTCATAACGTTTATGTCTGTATCATAAACTTCCTTTGGTAAAGTGTTTTACGTTTTGGAGCAAGACTTTCATATGATAAAAGAATGGTCTGGGGAAACTCCGTTCATGTGTTTTCAATTATTACCGAAGCTTACCGTAAAAGTAACATAATTATTTCTTCTCAGAATGACATACACGTTCTCTCAGGGCCTCTTTTTATGTTTATCTTGTTTTCTTGGAACAGTCATGATAAATTATGATGGAATATAATTATTTTTTATATCTCGTGATTCAATTATATTTATACATTCTAGGGTGTGGGTATATTTTTCGATAAAACTTCGGATAATTTGGTAGTTCAGACGTGTAGTTCTCAGTTACTGAAATATTTTCTTTAAAAAACGCGCCAAACTTTCTAGATATAGATTCTTTGCCAGTCAATGATACTTCTACACGATTTGAGCTTTGGTGCAATCTTTGTAATGTCTGCTCGTTCTGCTGCATCTCCTTTTCCATCGCTCTTTTCATAAGAAAAGCATGCAAATCTTGACCATATTGTTCAACTGATGTTATCTTTTCTTTTGAAAGTTTTAAATCGGCTTCAAAATTGTATATTCGCAATTGTTGTGAAGAAATGGATGTTCTCAAACCGTTACATTTTGTTCTTACTTGCATAAGGATATTCTTTTCGAAATCTATAAAGGCATTATCAAACTCTTTCTTAATATGTAACAGTTGATCTTTAATCAAAGTCTCAGATTCGCACACTCTCTTGTTGTGTTTTTCTTCGTGGAGTTTCATATTTTCAACATGTTTTTCCATGGGTTCCATATTTTTCAGATGTCGATTTTCAAATCCGGAAGCAATGCAGTCGTTTATTGACTGTAAAGACTGGCATTTTCTATGCGTCAAGATAGCACATTCGTTGCAACATAGTTGATCGTGGTCTTTGCAAATGTATTTCACTTCCTCCAACTGATGTTTCGTGCATTTTGTTAAGTTCTTCACATAGTTAAATTTTCTGGTTTCGGCGGGTTCACCCTTCATATCAACAACTGTGTGCGTAGTTGTCAGTTTATTTTTGGAATGATGTTTCTTGCAGTCGCTACAGAGTATTTCACTACATTCACAACAGTATACAGATGCTTGTTCATACATTTTGTCCCGTAAACATGGTTTGCAATAGTTCGATGTAGACTCCTCGTCAGACGACATATCTGTAGCTGTTATCATCTTTTGTATCAAGTCAAAATCCATTGGAAATTTCTCTACCATTTCTTCGACCTTCAATCGTATGTAAACTTTTGCATCAGTTCTACAGAAAGAGCAATAGAATCGATAATTATTTTTATTTTTCTTTTAACACTGAATTAAGCATTTGTGACAAAATGAATGTAAGCATAGTATAATCCTTAGCTTCTCATACTCAGTTAATACTGAACAAATAAAATCTTCCTCCCGTACAATCTCTAATGTGTCCAACGTATGTTGCCTTTGTCATTAAATTCACGTTAGAAAGTCAATATCACTGTATCAAACAACGCGGTAGAAAATACATTTCTTTATTTTCCTTTCTTTTGTCTTAGTGTAAACACGTGAATAAGAATGATCACTTTTTAATATTCCTTTTTTCAAGGTTAATAATTTTGATCTTGACAATTTTCTGAGTGTTACATGATTGAAATTATGCAGATTGTTTACACAGCCAGGTAATATACAGTGTATTGACTAGCGTGAAAGGAAACATGACTACCCTGCAAAGAGAGAATATGAATAGATAAATATGCATTAATATAACAAGTAAAGACCTTGACACAATTAATGATCATTTAAGAAAATATAAAAGCTCTGGTTTATTTGAAAATGCACGACATTTACATTCAAATAAGAAATAAATTAAAGCAAATGTAGGTCATTGCGTTCTAAAAAAAATAAAAAAAAAAATAAAATAATGAAATAAAATACGTAAATAAACTGAAATAGAACGTATCAATTTTTTAAAGACTCTGAAAAATCTTTTTCAGAAAAATTAAACGCACCTATTTTCGCTTAATGTGTACACTTAATAAGCACATAAGTATCATATATCTATTATATACTTGTACCTGTATCTACGAGGGATGATCCAGAATTACCCGCAATGAATTTATAATTCTGAAAAGTTTTATGTTTTCTTCATTGAATTATACCTACACAAAGTTTGGTGTTTCAACTATTTAATAACAAAATATTATTAAATGACATCTAGAACCGTCTCAGGCCGCCAACAGTAACAATAAAAACGCCACCGCGGGGCAGCTCAAAGAACGCGACGTTCATTAACATTTTTAGCTCACCTGTCACAAAGGGTGAGCTTTTGTGATCGCTTTTCGTCCGGCGTCCGTCCGTCCGTCGTCCGTCCGTAAACTTTTGCTTCAAATGACATCTCCTCATAAACCACTAAGCCAATTTCATCCAAACTTCACAGGAATGTTCCTTTGGTGGTCACCTTTAAAAATTGTTCAAAGAATTTAATTCCATGCAGAACTCTGGTTGCCATGGCAACCGAAAGAAAAAACTTTAAATATCTTCTTTTAAAAAACCCAAAGAGCTAGAGCTTAGATATTTGGTATGAAACATCTTCTAGTAAGTCAGGTCTCGACACTAACTTTTTCAGCAGGTGGTATGCCGGACCACTGGATCCAAAATTCAGGTGGTCCTTTCTGAACACAGGTGGTCCATCTTTTTTTTACTCATTTGTTTTTAAGGAAACTTCAGATTTAGAAGAACCACACTTAAAATTGGTGACAGAGACATATTTATTTTTAGATTTATAACAACTGAAGAATAAAAGTATTTTTTCTATTTCAATCTAATCAGATAGTAAGTCATTGTAATCCTATTTAGTATTTATTATCTCATTGAAAAATACATGACAGTACTTATACTTCGGTTAAGTGACTTCTTCCGCAACTCAAGTTAGGGAATAGTGAAACCATTTGTGAATGACTTATTTCCTTACTGTTATTCAAATACTCATTGCTGTTTCCTGGTACATCTTATAAGAATAATAATTGCTTTTTATAGATTAACATTTTTAATTAAACTATTAAGTTATTATATTCTTGTCTTTGAAACAATGAAATATTAATGATAAACAGAAAAATTCCTACATTATTATAGAGCTTATCTTCCTCACAGATTTATCAAACATGCTTGTTTGTTGAAACTTATTTATTTTTGACAAAGTATTTACAACCTTTTAAAGTACTTTAAATAAGAAAAAAATGGATCTCTGATCGTTTAAAAAGTAGCCAAAGATTACTAGATATTTAATTTTTCCTTTGCCTTTGTTTGCACCACTATTCATGTGTTTATCCGATATCCCATAGTGATACAATGTTATAAATTCAATGCAATACTAGAGACATTTGAATGAATTTTATACTTAAATTGTTAAAATAATTTTTCTACTTTTTTAACTACACTGTTAGCGAGTTAATAAAAAGTTATGGATGTCGTAAGATCTTTTTGAACTAATGAGATGAATGAACATTTATCTGTTAATCAACAATTATAAAACACGTTTTTCGACCAAATAACCATTCTCCCAGATGAGCCCTGCACCATTTGGAAAATTCAAGTGGTCTAACGGACCAGTTGCCGGTAAAATTAAGTGGTCATTGCCAAAATCAGGTGGTCTTGGACCAATGGACCACCGCTAATGTCGAGGCCTGTAAGTGTCTACCAAGTTTGTTCAAATAAAAGCCCTGGGGTCTAAATTGGCCCCGCCCCAGGGGGTCATTGATTTTCCCTATATACATATAGTAAAAACTTAAAAATTCTTCTTTTAAAAAACCCAAAAAGCTAGAGCTAAGATATTTAGCATGAAACATCATCTAGTAAGTGTCTACCAAGTTTGTTCAAATAAAAGCCCTGGGGTCAAAATTGGCCCCGCCCCAGGGGGTCATTGTTTTTCCCTATATGCATATAGTAAAAACTTAAAAAATCTTCTTTTAAAGAACCCATAGAGCTAGAGCTAAGATATTTAGCATGAAACATCTTCTAATAAGTGTCTATCAAGTTTGTTCAAATAAAAGCCCTGGGGTCAAAATTGGCCCCGCCCTAGGGGGTCATTGATTTTCCCTATATGCATATAGTAAAAACTTAAAAAATCTTCTTTTAAAGAACCCAAAGAGCTAGAGCTAAGATATTTAGCATTAAACATGTGCTAATGGGTGTCTACAAAGTTTGTTCAAGTAAAAGCCCTGGGGTCAAAATTGGCCCGGCCCCGGGGGTCATTGATTTTCCTTATATGTGTATATACCAAAAAACATAAAAATTCTTCTTTGAAAAAACCCAAATAGCTAGAGTTTAGATATTAAGCATGAAACATCTTCTTGTGAGTGTCTACAAAGTTTGTTCAAATAAAAGCCCTGGGGTCAAAATTAGCCCCGCCCTGGGGGTCATTGATTTTCTTGTATGTGTATGGCAAAAACTTAAAAATCTTCTTTGAAAAATCCCAAATAGCTAGAGTTTAGATATTAAGCATGAAACATCTTCTAGTAAGTGTCTACCAAGTTTGTTCAAATAAAAGCCCTGGGGTCAAAATTGGCCCCGCCCCAGGGGTCATTGATTTTCCCTATATACATATAGTAAAAACTTAAAAATTCTTCTTTTAAAGAACCCAAAAAGCTAGAGCTAAGATATTTAGCATGAAACATCATCTAGTAAGTGTCTACCAAGTTTGTTCAAATAAAAGCCCTGGGGTCAAAATTGGCCCCGCCCTAGGGGGTCATTGTTTTTCCCTATATGCATATAGTAAAACTTAAAAAAATCTTCTTTTAAAGAACCCAAAGAGCTAGAGCTAAGATATTTAGCATGAAACATGTTCTAATGGATGTCTACAAAGTTTGTTTAAATAAAAGCCCTGGGGTCAAAATTGGCCCCGCCCCGGGGGTCATTGATTTTCCCTATATGCAAATAGTAAAAACTTAAAAAATCTTCTTTTAAAGAACCCATAGAGCTAGTGCTAAGATATTTAGCATGAAACATTTTCTAATAAGTGTCTACCAAGTTTGTTCAAATAAAAACCCTGGTGTCAAAATTGGCCCCGCCCCAGGGGGTCATTGATTTTCCCTATATGCATATAGTAAAAACTTAAAAAATCTTCTTTTAAAGAACCCAAAGAGCTAGAGCTAAGATATTTAGCATTAAACATGTGCTAATGGGTGTCTACAAAGTTTGTTCAAGTAAAAGCCCTGGGGTCAAAATTGGCCCGGCCCCGGCCCCGGGGGTCATTGATTTTCCTTATATGTGTATAGCAAAAACTTTGAAAAAACCCAAATAGCTAGAGTTAAGATATTAAGCATGAAACATCTTCTAGTGAGTGTCTACAAAGTTTGTTCAAATAAAAGCCCTGGGGTCAAAATTAGCCCCGCCCTGGGGGTCATTGATTTTCCTTATATGTGTATGGCAAAAACTTAAAAATCTTCTTTGAAAAAACCCAAATAGCTAGAGTTTAGATATAAAGCATGAAACATCTTCTAGTAAGTGTCTACAAAGTTTGTTCAAATAACAGCCCTGGGGCTAAAACTGGCCCCGCCCCAGAGGTGTCATTGTTTTTAACTATATGTTCTTTTAAAAATCCCAATGAGCTAGAGGTTAGATTGCAGGAAACATCTTTTTGTGGGTGTTTACCAAGTTTGTTCAAATAAAAGCCCTGGGGTCAAAATTGGCCCTGCCATAGGGGGGGTCATTGTTTTTCATTATATGTGTGTAGTAAAAACTTAACACCATGAAACATCTTCTAATGAGTGTCTTCCAAGTTTGTTCAAATAAAAGGCCTGGGGTTTAAACTAGCCCCGCTCCGGGGGCCTAAATACAGGTGAGCGACCTCAGGGCCATCATGGCCCTCTTGTTAATACATGTACACCAAAGTATCTGATACAAAAGTCCTTATCAATTACGGGCCAATCACTATAATAATCATAATTCTTTTAAAATAGATTACTACTTGTTATAGAATTTACTTAACGTCTATTTATCTCGCAGTATTTTAATAATATACTAGTATAAACAAGTTTTTAGAAAGTTTATCTTTTCTCATATATACAAATCTATTCCACAGTCTAATTATAGCACCATACGTCTATATCGAGGACATATCTTACCAAAGTCGGCAGTAATTGCAAAAGTAAAATAATTAACAATCATATACATTTGA
>NW_026855455.1:0-26361 GCF_026571515.1 Ruditapes philippinarum | reverse complement strand
TGCAGCTAACAATTGACTTTCTAGCCTCAGTGGCAAGGTGCAATACTTTTTTTCACTTTTGGGTCAATATAGCCAAACAATACAAGATAGAGAGTTGTAGTAAATAATGTATAAATTGTTTGTATGATACTGTATTAAGTACAAACAACGCATTTCATCATAATTTTGACGGCAGACTTAGAAATACAGCCATGTCACAAAAAAGGAAGATAAAACAAATTAGTTTAGCAACTATTTGTGTACGACACTTTCAGATTATTAACTTTTACCACACTTGTCGAGCCAACCGTTTAAACACCATCTGTATGCTTCCGTTGCCGATTCGTTTCTTCATTAGTTTGGAGAGTCTTCTTTACATCAATATAAGACCAAAAGCCCTAACTCAAGTAACACGTCCGATAGTCTTTCTGCTTTTTAAGAATTTCCTTTAAAAAATTAGGATAACACCAAAGGTATGTCCCTAATTAAAATTACATGTTTTTCCTGTATTCTTGGGAAAAGTTTGCCAAAGTTAACAAAATTTTTGCCATGGCAAAATTGCCGTGGAAATGCAAAGTCTTCTTGCACATCTTCACAAAATTGATATAGATAAAAACCGCAAGGCGTTTAAATATTTTTTTCAAAATGCTATTTGACATAGTTATTGTTTCTGTTAAGTGAAGTAAATACTTTGTAATTCTCACAGAACCTTGCATTGGTTGAAGTAATTTTAATAATTACTGCTCTAGAGGCCCTGACTATGATAACAACAACGACGGTAAATGGATTTACATTTTGCTTTTGTAATAGCATGATCTGTTTTATTTAATTTGTTAGCAATCCTTAGCGATATTTTTAATTGTGTAAGCGTTCATTCTGACTCCTTTTGTAGTAAAAGCAATGAAAGTATAATATCCTAAATAAAAATCGCTACGTATCTACTGTGCACGATTCGGTACCTAGCATATTGTATATCTATTAAGGTTTTAAAATAAATAACGAAAAGATATATTTTATGCAACACTATTTTTTTAATGAAAGCATTTTTTTTTTCAATTTAATTCATAACGGTAGCGAAATTACGTCATTCAAAGCATAGGTCACACAGGTGTAGGGGTAAATTTAAACCTGTAAAAATGTCTTAGTATGATGTCACACCCACTACAAACTTGTCAGCTTAATTGAGTCATGATTCTTGAGACATTTGCAACATGTGACGTATAACCATTGACAAATTAATGTAACAATATATCTCACATTAACTCCTAAAAGCATTACATGCAATATTTCAATATATCATTTTTGTCATTTTCTTCTTTATGCGACAAGTAATGGAAAATAAGAAAGTGTCCATATTTATGCTCGACTCACTTGTAATTAATGGCCTAAATTAGGGTAAACGTGTATCATGTAGACGTGTGTATAAAAATTCAACAACTAAATCGCTCAAACACGCTTTTAATTTTGCAAAATGCAAACAAAAATTAAAAAAAAACAATAAAAAAAAATAATCAAATAAACGTCTGAAACATAATTAATGATATCAGTTTTGAAAAACTGTCTTGAACGGCAATGCAGTTCTGAACAGCGTCTGCAGAAAGTGCTTAGCGACCATTGGATGTCAACAAGGGCGAAAAAACTCGTAATTGAAGACCTCCTGAGCATGCATCCTTTTATCAAGGCCCATCGTAAGAGTTTTGATAGAATTGAAATTAACTAGCGTAAACACAAACTTAACCCAAAAAGGTACGCCAACTCCGACAAGTCGGTCAAGACAATAGCTGTGACAAAAGGAGGAAACAAATACTTATCAAATCACAAAACCTCGACAATATGTACAAGGTTACTTTGTGACAAGACAGGTTTTGGGGTCTTCTTCAGATTGGAGTCGGCCTGAAGCCCCTACTGAAACTTTAAATGGCTATTTCAGGCATATTTGAGATTCCATTTATATCTATATTCCTTTGCTTTGGCAATGACAAGATCGTTACATTTACGGTCTGTTGTTGAGCAATTCGTAATACGCCAACTTTGTACATGTGCGGTAGCTACAGAACGCCGTTGATTCTTCCTAAGTGCCCGTTCACGGAGTGGCGTTCACGGAGTGGCACCTAAGGTCTTCCTCCACCAGTGAAGCTTGAAAGTCTACATATGACTTCTTCTGTGTTTGTCTGACACAAAACCCATGAAAAAAAGCAAAACTGACGAATTGTATTAAGTGATAACGTCAAGCTGTGTTTCTGAACTGACCAAAAGACCAGGAAAGAAACTAGTGGGATAGTTTCTTCTAGCTAGACAAAGGATTTAAGCGCTTCGGAAAAATAAAACTTTAAAATAAAATACAATGTAGCATAACCTTTTCGACAGGTCAAAAACGATAGGTATTTGCAGCAAATTTTATGAAACGCATAAAATGATAATTTCAAAAACTGATTTCTATATATAGCCATATGTTGTTTTTTTAAATAGATTTTTTTTGTTTTTGTTTGGTTTTACCACGAAACCAACACAATTTAGGTCATATGGCGCCACAAGAGGAAAGATACTTTTGGCTAACCTCGAGTGTTACAAACTGAAAGCGACACCAGGGATCAAAACCACTACCTGCTGGAGCTACGAGATGCATAGCTAACAATACTTCGAAATTTAGTAAGTTACTAATGGATCGAAACTATATTGTTAAGTGTATTGATATAATTCTGAATGGGCATATGAAGAAGACCGAAACCACAACATAAGAAGACAATGAGTAATTAGTTCTGATCGGGAAAAAAAAAGTTGTTGATATATCGCCCCGTACATATAGATGTTTAACCTGAAAACAAATGTACCGAAGACCAAATATTGTTTTCCTCAAATCACATGTTAAAGATCCGTATGAGGTCTATCCCAACTGTAAACCGACGGACGGAGGAGTTGTGACAAATGGTTACATGACACACCGTTCAAAATCGTCCCAATGCCAAACAAATTGTCAAGTTATTGCTATTACTCAATTTTATTGGGGCATCGATTTCTCCTTATAGATAAACATGACAATAGTGACTAAGCAGTTATTTCTACTCAAGTGACTCTGAAATAATCTGTCTCTTTATAAATACTTCGTATTTAGACTAAAATATCTACAGACATCAAAATGAAATATTTTTTCTAACGAGATAATAATCATTTCGTCAATATTGATGTATAGAAATAGAGGTAGTCATGTAGCTAAATAAACAAACTAGCACTATTCTAGACAGCATTGAGTACATTGTGAAATGGTCCGTAGAAACAAAAACACAATTCTCTAGCATTTTTTAGATTTCTTTTTCCAGATTAAGTTAGCACCGTTATGTAATCTAAATTAATCGCAAGAATGTCTGCTGCTTATTAAGAATGGAACTGAATTTGTTGTGTGCATAAGATTTTTTATTATCCCATATAAATAGAAAATGGTAACTATTAATAAACCAACATACGGAACCACAGATATTTTTTGTTTAAAAATTTAAGTGACACGCCAATCCAAAATATATATAGTATAAAGTGAACAGGGGAAAGTCAAAGTAAGTTTAAATTTTGACATAGTTTCTTACAATTTTTAATATACTTCACATGAACGATAAATGAATCACGTGACCCAAGAAAATTTCTGTAAGTATCCATCGGAATTGATCTGTAATGCTCAATAAAGGCAGAGACAGTCTATTTATATTTAAAGCATAATATTTGATATTTTTATTCTAAATATTAACCAATATCTCCTGTTGGTCAATCACCATCATAACAGTCAATCTTCATTTCAGCTTTACTTGACAATTAAAATTGCCATGTCGTTTTACTTGCTAATTTATCAATTTTAGTATATTGCGCATAGTTCATTTGTTTCTCCTCCTTAAATGGATTTTTTTTACACAATGGTCTTGTTTGTTACAGTTTAATCTTTTATTTAAGTATCATCATTATATAATTCGTAACATCAATACATAAATTTTTTACAGATATATTTGCACATTCTAAAATAGAATTGTAAGAGACTTACATATGTTGCTGTCTTAAAATACTATTTGGACACTGCATAAGCAGAACAGATTCAACATTTGTACAAGTACATATTCATTTTACATTTACATAAATAGTTCATAAAATAAAAAAGTCACAATGGAAAAATCAAATTGTTAGAAAAGAAGCAGTAGGATATCATTTCCGTGTTCAGATATTTTCCCATATTCCAAGAAAAAGCCCAAAAAAGATTGTATAAGACCATTTAATAAGAAGGTTAAAAAAAGAATTTTTATTCTGTTCTGTGACTCCAACATTTTGTTTAAATATATCTGAAACTATCAATATTTTAGCTGCATATCAATTGTATTGGCAAATGAATCATAGAACAAAGTCAATCCACTAAAATCTTGACATTCCAATTGAGTCCCAACTCTTTAGACATTCGCAAAATGTGACGTATAACCATTGACAAATTAATGTTACAATATAATCTCACATTAACTCCTAAAAGTATTACATGCAATATTTCAATATATCATTTTTGTCATTTATTCTGTATGCGACAAATAATGGAAAATAAGCAACCAGCTGTTCTCAGATACACGATATAGCAAAGATTTCCGTGTCAGTCTTGAGACTATACAAATTTAATTAATGCGCTTTAAATAGATGCATTTAAGGCCTTAGTTAATGTAACTGACCGTACTATTGTGTGGCAATATTGACCTGAGACATTTTATGCTCAAATTATGATTTGTCAATATTGTAACTTCCAATAAGCATTATTTATAAAGATATTACCAAATTTAATACTTTATGTAAATTAAGGGAGGTAATTAGAAATTTATTTTCTATAAATTCTAAGTCAAATTTTTCAATAAGAAATGAATGCATATAATTTATTGATTACATATAATGTGCACAAATATTTGCAGTACATATTTTACATATTCTTTGATGTTTGAAAATTGTTTTATTTGCATGATTTTATACATATATAATTTCTTGTAAGTGTGGTACAAACACAGTAACAATATCAATCACAAAACATACAGGATCGTCTCAACAGGCACTATCCAAAACAACAACAACAACAACTGCAAGGCGAGACACGTATAGAAATTACAAAGCTTGAGACGAAAAACATTAAAATTCAATTAATTATTCATATGTTTATAAAATAGTATCTATAAAATATACTTATAACTTTAACTTTTTTGTAATTGACAATCGACTGTCTAATGAATCAACAATATAACCGTCCTTAGCTATATCAGTTTTCCAACGGCCATGTCTCTTTAAACATTATATCAGACACACCTGAGTAAGCGGCCACTGTAACTCCACTAGCTCTCAAAGAATGTGTACCTAAATTTAAATTTGGTGCTACCAAGTTTAATTTAGACAAAATGCATTCCCTAACTCGTGTGTAAGACAACTTTTTATTACTTTTTATAAGCGCCGATACCCCCTTTGACCTAAAACATGGCCTAAACAAAAATTCATTACAGGTTACGTCAAGACAAGCTGCCCTCATATATTTTTTAAAGCATATTAAAAGGACATGCATTAGTAGTACCTTACAAATCGGAACAGATTTTCCTTGCCTATACACATCAGTTTTGCTCTTACGAATGTTTATCACTAAGTGATCATCATTGAATGTTATATCTGAACAAATTAAAGAATTCAGTTCGTTGAAACGTAAAAACCCAGCGAAACCTAAAAGAATAATTGACAGATCTCTTAAGGTTACCACGTCGCTGGAATCTGAAAAATTATCACATAATGTTTGTAACATTTCCGAATCTATTGTATCTTTCTTTTTAACAGGTTTATAGCATTCTCGTTTACTTGTTTCCAATAAATGTTTAACCATTGAATTCGTAGTAGGATCCACATAATCATGCAAAGAATGCATCCATTTAATAGAATATACGGTAGAAGAAATAACACCGTACGACTTTCCGTGATCTAACATGTTTGTTAAATACATTGCTACAACTATAGATGAAGCTGGCTTGGAAACAAAACCATTTTTGACACAATATTTTTTCGAAATGTTTGAAATAGTTCATATATTTCTGTCTAGTAGAAACTGCCCGGGATTGTACAATATAACCTGCCATGTGATCAATAACAGTTTGATGTTTTTGAATGTCCACTCCTGCGTTGTTCATCATGCTCCTGATTGAAGGTTTTAAGTCAACACCTATAATCGAAAAGGCAAATATTATAAACTTCATAAAGTACTGTAAAATAGAATACAGTACATGTCTCATTAAAATATATCTATATTGGCACTCCAAACTAAAACCTGATCTTGAGTGCCAGCATACAAAACGGCAATGGTGTGTGTGCAAACACGCCATTATTACCTTTACCAGAACGTATTATTCCATTTTTTGGTAAAACCTCTACATCTCTTATGTAAGTTTTAAAATTACATTTTGTATCAAACAAGCAGGGCCAAAAAGCTGAAGATTTCCACTTTGGTATAATTAATGTGCAACTTGCATTTTCGTTTACAATTTTGTTTATACACTCTACTATTAGCCGAGGCGGCGGAACTAACCAATTATTATCATTTTTCCAGGACTGATCCAAAGCATTTATAGCTTCCGTTCCTGGTACCCACCACTTAGAGTTAAACCTTTCACAATGAGTGTTATAATGAGTAGAAAACCTATCTATTGTGTGTATTCCCCAAATACAATCAAAATATCTGAACCAACGATCTGATATTGACCAATCATCAGAATCAAGACATCTACTCAAATAATCTGATATCTGATTATTTTCTCTGGGTATCCATTCCGGGCTAATATGGATATTATTTTCTTCACAAAAATCATTGAAACCTAAAGCAATTTTTTGAAGCTCTGCGTTAACACTGCCGTTCAAAAGAATCGATTTTACATTTTGATTATCAGAAAAAACTTTCACATTTTTGTTTTTGAGAAATTGTGCCTGACTTCTCACAACCCTATTCACTGCCTCAACATCACGCTAAGAAGAACTTTTAATCTGTTCTTCAAAAAGCCAACTTCCGGTGACTTTCGTATCTATATCTATACTTTTCTTTGTATTATCTAGCATACATTTTTCCACTTCCGGGGAAACACCTGAAGAAATCGGTGATTTCAACATAACATTCGACATGCAATCCACTTCCGGGGATAACAATGTTCCACTCATTTGAATATTAGAATGTAATTGAGCTTCATTGTTCGGAAAATATAGGTAACCACCATAACCAGATCCACTGGCATCGCAAAATACGTGTATATCTAGGAATATTTCTAAATGGCAATTTGTAACCATTTTCTATAACGTCTACAATGAAAGAATCGCCATTGATAGATCGCCATTTGCTAGCATGAGCCTTCAATCTTCCTACTGGCGATATTACACATTTAAGTTTTTCTTTTTTAGACTCAAAATGCTCTGCTACTGATACTGAGCATTCATTGTTCAGCTGAGAACAATATCCGTGATTCACAGAAGAAACATTAAGACTTAAACATTTTTTAGGAAATACAACGATTTCATTTTCTGAATCATTTTGGTTCGAATCGCAACTAATTGCCTCATTATTTATTTGTTCCCTGTAATTGTGATTCAATGAATAACTGTCTAGCATATCGCAATGTTTATTAAATAAACAAAATGTACTCATCTTATTATTCAAATTTGTAGTATTTGCTGGACATTCTTTTCTCCAGTGACCCGGCTTTCCACAGTAAAAACATAAGCCTGGTTTCTGTACACCAAATTGCTGCGAAGTGGATTGACTTGTAGCTCGTGCAGGTACACTCCTGGTGTAAGGCTTGGTTCTAAACTTTTTAGACCTCTTATTTTTCTCAGCTTTGAACTTCCTGTCAGCCCTGACTTCAGCTTTATACATTTTCTTTTCATCATCGCTGTCGTCTGCTAGAGGATTTTGTTCATACTCATGAACTACTCTCCACCCCAATTCACTAGCATCCGCCAACTGTATCATCTTTTGTCGGTGTGACAAAATATCCAAGGCTGGAAGAAAAATATGCCTATTACTAAAAATATTGAACATAATTTCTATAAATAATATAATCTTTATGAGTCAATATAATCAACTCCTGTGATATAATCCTTGTAACTGAAAATCACATTGATATAATACATAATTTTCTTACAAACTTTGAAAATAAAAGAAGCCGTATCTAACAAATACAAATATATTACTGTCATTCGTAGTTTTCCTGTGTTTGCTATACTTTAAATATCTCAATCAGTAAACATGAAAAACCCGTGCTACCGCCATTTATAGTATCAGCTAAATTTAAATTTATTTGTATACTACTCTAACTTATTCATATCGGCCTGCGCATTACCAACGCAACGGGTTTTTAAATCTGTGACATGCGTATGCAAGTTTATAATGTAACTATATCAGTAATACTATAAAACATGAATCCCCTATTTATACATGTTAAAGAAAAGGCGAGTCCACATTAGTCATTGCTAACCATGCAAAAAACATCTATATTGATCACATCAGCTTATAAAATCTTTATCTTTTTTTTTTACTTTTTACGTCCTTATGTACTTATGTCCAAAAGACATTAATCTAAATAAATTTGAAAACAGAAGAAACAAAGATTTTTTTTTTTTTTTTTTTAATATAATAGACATATAATTATTATATTTATTATCATTCTCATTATTAGCATTACTATTCCTTTAGAAATAAACATATTCCAACAATCTTCATACAGAACAATTCACATCTAGTATAACAAAAGACACGTGTATCGAGACCACGTGGTCTACACATTAAACACGTAAAAACTATTAGAAAATAGCGAATTTATTAATTGTATCCCGAATTTAAAACTGCTGAATAAAAACCAAGCTTTTGCAAATTGAAAATGCTTCTTATAAATGGAATAGAGTAGAATTCATTAAGTTTTTGTTTTGTTTTTTAAACACAAACCTGTTGTAATACTGCTTTTGGCCTCCTCAATTTTACTGCTATCTAACTTAGACTCGGCTTCATTAAGCTTCAACATAACTTTACTATTATGACAAAACTGTTCTTCGTTGCTTTTCCTTTTAAATTTTGGCTGAGATGATGCCACTAAATTGCTTATTCTAGCAAATTGAGAAGAATTATTTTGTTCACTTATCTTTTCGAACATCGTCCCAATTTCTTGAAGTAAAGACTGCCTGCTTTCCTCCACGGTGTCCTTTACAACGTCCTTGATAATGTCGTGAGTATCTCGATCCATGATAAAAACTTCCCAATGTAGTTAACGACGTGTACCAAGCGAGAGTCTCTGTAGAACTGACCACTAATCGTACGTACGCACGGTCAATAACTCTTATCACGTGACCAAACTGGTTATACCAGTTTTGATATCGCACCTGTTGAGACAACAGTTCTCCGTCTATACAATGTAACGCGGAGAACTACATTTTTTAACGGTATAAGTATAACTGTAAATGTAGCAGCATAACAATTGACTTTCTAGCCTCAGTGGCAAGGTGCAATACTTTTTTCACTTTTGGGTCAATATAGCCAAACAATACAAGATAGAGAGTTGTAGTTAACAATGTATAAATTGTTTGTATGATACTGTATTAAGTACAAACAACGCATTTCATCATAATTTTGACGGCAGACTTAGAAATACAGCCATGTCACAAAAAAAAGGAAAATAAAACAAATTAAGTTTAGCAACTATTTGTGTACGACACTTTCAGATTATTAACTTTTACCACACTTGTCGAGCCAACCGTTTAAACACCATCTGTATGCTTCCGTTGCCGATTCGTTTCTTCATTAGTTTGGAGAGTCTTCTTTACATCAATATAAGACCAAAAGCCCTAACTCAAATAACACGTCCGATAGTCTTTCTGCTTTTTAAGAATTTCCTTTAAAAAATTAGGAAAACACCAAAGGTATGTCCCTAATTAAAATTACAAGTTTTTTCCTGTATTCTTGGGAAAAGTTTGTCATAGTTAACAAAATTTTGCCATGGCAAAATTATTATTGCACATCTTCACAAAATTGATATAGATAAAAACCGCAAGGCTTTTAAATATTTTTTTAAAATGTTATTTGACATAGTTATTGTTTCTGTTAAGTGAAGTCAATACTTTGTAATTCTCACAGAACCTTGCATTGGTTGAAGTAATTTTAATAATTACTGCTCTAGAGGCCCTGACTATGATAACAACAACGACGGTTATGGATTTACATTTTGCTTTTGTAATAGCATGATCTGTTTTATTTAATTTGTTAGCAATCCTTAACGATATTTTGATTTGTGTAAGCTTTCTTTCTGACTATTTTTTATTTAAAGCAATGAAAGTATAATATCCTAAATAAAAATCCCTACGTATCCACTGTGCACGATTCGGTACCTAGCATATTGTATATCTATTAAGGTTTTAAAATAAATAACGAAAAGATATATTTTATGCAACACTATTTTTTTAATGAAAGCGTTTTTTTTTCAATTTAATTCATAACGGTAGCGAAATTACGTCATTCAAAGCATGGGTCCCACAGGTGTAGAGAAAAATTTAAACCTGTTAAAATGTCTTAGTATGATGTCACACCCACTACGAGCTTGTCAGCTTAATTGAGTCATGATTCTTGAGACTTTTGCAACATGTGACGTATAACCATTGACAAATTAATGTAACAATATATCTCGCATTAACTCCTAAAAGCATTTCATGCAATATTTCAATATATCATTTTTGTCATTTTCTTCTTTATGCGACAAGTAATGGAAAATAAGAAACAAGCTGTTCTAAGATACCTGATATTTCATAAAAAGATTTCAGTGTCAGTGTATGGCATTAAGTTAAGATATTATATTCCATGCGCCTCAAAAATGCCTACAATAGGTTCGTGTCGTATGCTATACAACATGGATTTTTT
The DNA here is from genome assembly GCF_026571515.1 of Ruditapes philippinarum. Classification (NCBI taxonomy): domain Eukaryota; kingdom Metazoa; phylum Mollusca; class Bivalvia; order Venerida; family Veneridae; genus Ruditapes; species Ruditapes philippinarum. The sequence goes on along the minus strand of NW_026855455.1, from coordinate 15,461 downwards.
GGTCAAGGAGAAGAAAAAAACATTATTTGAAAAAAAGCTTTAGATAATGTAATTCCATGGAGAATTGTAATTAATGGAAATGTAAGGTAAACGTTTCGCATGATAACAAATTGACAACAACAAATTTCATCGCGCCTACCGTTGCTCGGGTTGAATGAACTGGTGGTGCTGTTGATATTTCCATTTAGAGTTAGAAATAATCTTGCGGGTTAAATAGGGGTAAAACAGAAAATGAAAGCACAGTATGAAGGAAATGCTCGTAATCTGTAGTATGTAAAGGGTAGGATTGCATCGAGAATCAAAAATTTTAAAGGTCAAAATGGCGTAGTAACACTATTTTTTATCTGACATAGGTATAATTTTGTGACGGTGAGCTTCGAAATTTTACCAGGTCTACATGAAAGAATGTTTAACTATTTATATATAACATTGTATAAATCCTGACCTTATAAAAATGTTTTTAATAAGCATTTCATTCTGCTTAAGAATAAATCGATTTAAACGTAGTACTTATATAGATAAGCTGTCATCAAAAGCAATAACTCGTATTTGAATAGCATTGCATCGAATGGACAAATCACATTTGCAAAGCATTGACTTGTTTATATATTATTATACATAATATTCTTTAGTCCTTAAATGTATATGTATTAGAGTAAAAAAAGTCATTGAAATTGTTTACCTGAATTATTTTCAATACTATTTTATTGAATATTTGAAAAACTAGTTAACATTTTGACATTTGTATCAAACATGAATAATTCGCTCGAACAGTTAAATTCTATACAGAAATTTACAGATGTATTCTGGTATTTATCACTTTTATGGCCGTCCTTTAGTATATTAATAAATGTTTAATATCGATACTCAGATACTATTCTTTTCAGTTTAACGATGCAAATTTCAACTATGTTATTCAGTGTCTGTATTTTTTTGGATGGGTATAGAAAAGAAAATCATGTGTCTAGAAGACAATTTTGATAGTTATTTTTGTATCGATGCAATCGAATACTTTTCTTGCATACCATCACAAAAGAAGTTAAAATATAGAAAGTTGGTCGAAATAGTCTTCAATTTTGTAAAGTGCGTAAGAATTTATTATTTGTCAAAACCAGACGAGGCAAAACAGAAATTTTATGCTATTTATTACTTTATTTTAGATTGCTTATAAATAATTTTATACACATATATGTATTTTAAAAAAGATCAAAAATATCACAAAAACAACGGAATGCCTGCATGAAAATATACTTATGCAAAATGTTGTTTTTCAATGTAATGAATTATATCGACAAAATATAGAAAAGAATGATTATCTCGAGTTTATTGAACAAGTTAAATGCTTTATTATTAATTGCTTGATTAAAATCATATTTTTTTTAAATTTATTTTATGATATTTTTTTATTCTTGTACTTTACCTGAAGCGAAAGTTAAAACATAAAATGGGTGTCGGAACGTGGAACAATTTTAAACTTAAAATTCATTCTCTGATTTATCAAATAAGTATATCCATTGTATTCCGTTCTATTTTGTTGCGAAACCAACAATAAAACACATTAATAAATGATGCGATTCTATGTTTATTCAACAGTATTTTTGGATCACTATTGATTGACCTTTGCCCTCTAATAAGCTTTTGTTTGAATTATAATGTTTCCATTTTGAACTAAGTGTTTAATATCTGAATTATTAACATTTTTCAAGAACATACTAGTTTTGTATGGGTATAACGCCATGGTTTCATTAAATGAAACTGAAATGTTTACAATGGGTAATGCAATAAATAATTCCGTAATAGAATTTAGTATCAGACATTATAGCAATTCCCGAAAGAAGTATATATGGATGTTGTTGGCAAGTGTGAAATTCATGCTTCGATATTACATATTTTCATATAGTAGATAATAAAATGTTCTTGAACCAAATATTATTGTTCATCATAGAAATATGCATTGTATCGCTTAGAACTTCATCAACATTTTGTATTTCAAGCAATACTTTATAAGAATATACAAATGATACATTTCTTTTGTTTTTATTGTTTTTATCCATATTTGAAATACGTATGGAAAGTTTGTCTATTGACGACTAATCCACTAACGATCTATGTAAACGTGTTTCATTTTGCTATTGTAAAGTTACAACAGTATTCATTTATAGAATTTCAATCCTATCTAGAAAAAACTTTAACGGACATGACAAAGAGGCAGTTTTAAAGGGATAAATCCATGTAAGTCTATCTTTTTAAGGTAGAATTTATGCGTTTGTCCCCTGAAAGAACTCATACAAAAGCACCCCAACTTAACGCTAAGTATAGGTGAGTCCTTCAAATAAATTGTGCGATTTCCATTGAAAGAAAAATATAAATAATTTCAGAGGAAAAAAACGAAAGGGAATTCACGTTAATATTTCACAATGTATTCTGTTCACCTATGAACTAAGTTAATTTAGTACGGTCTCTTAATATCAAATATATAATTGAAAACTTCCTTTCATATAGTATAAGCTTTTATCCAAAAGCAATATGTTTAACTGACTCCCACAGCTATACCTGTAAAATATCTTAGTATGATGTCAAACCCACCACAAGCTTGTCAGCTGAATTGCGTCATGATTCTTGAGACATTTGCACTATGTGACATATAGCCATTGACAAATTAATGTAAAGTTTTATCTTACATTAACTCCTAAAAGCATAACATGCAATATTTTAATTTGTCTTTTTTGTCATTTTCTTCTTTATGCGACAAATTATGTAGAATAAGAAACAGGCTGTTTTCAGATACCTGATATTTGATAAAAAGATTTCTATGTCAGTCTTTGGCATTAAGTTGAGATATTGTATTACATGCGCTACGAAAAATGCTTACAATGTGTCCGTGTCGTATGCCATACAAAATGGATTTTTTTTGTCAAGGAGCAGGAAAAACATTAGGAGCAGAAAAAAACATTATTTGAAAGAAAGCCTTAGATACAAATTGTACAAATGTAAGTCCTCTGAGAGTTGTTATAAATGAAAATGTAAGGTACACGTTCTTCATGATAACAAATTAACAACACATTTCATCGCGTCTACCGTTGCTCGGGTTGAATGAACTGGTGGTGTGTTGATATCTCACTGGGCAAGGATCAATAGCCTCAAGTTAGAAATGATCTTGCAGTTTTAAGAGGGATAAGACAGAAAAAATAGAAGAACTGTATGACAGATAAAGGGGGTAAGCGTAATATGTGCTGTGTACAGGTAAGGACTGCATCAGGAATTAAAAATTGACATGATCAAAATAATGTTATAATATTATATTTCTTACCTGATATTGGTCTTATTTTATGATAATGAATTTCGAAATTATACACATCTTGACATCTTGAGACACGTCAACATAAAAGAATTTTCAGCAAAGTTTTTATATACGGTCATTTTTAAATGATATAAATCTTGACCATATAAAACTATATTTAATAAGCATTTCATTCTCATTAAGATTTAATCAATTTAAACACAATACTTTAATAGATAAGCTAACATCAAATGTAATTATTGAAATAACATTGTATAAAATGGACAAATCACATTTGGATAGCATTGACTTGTTTATCTATTTTACGTAATTTTCTTTAATTCTTGAATGTATTAGAGTCAAAAAAGTCATTGAAATTGTTTACCTGAATTATTTACAATACCATTTTATTGAATACTTGAAAAATTAGTTACATTTTAACATTTGTTTAAAATGCGCTTGAACAGTAAATTTCTATAAATCAGATTTATTCAGGTCAAGCCGTCCTGCAGTACATTAATAAATGTTTAAAATTGATACTCAAAACGATGTTTAAATCATTAGACTAAGCTAGTTTGTTCAGTTTGACGATTCAAATTTTAACTATGTTATTCAGGTCGGACAAGCATGTGTTTAGAAGACAAGACAATTTTGATAGTTGAAAAATGTTTGTTTTGTTAAAAAATGATTTTGCCGATACAGTCTTGCATACCACCACAAACGTAGTCAAACTAGAAAAAGTTGGTGAAAAAAGTTTTCAATTTCATAAAGTGCGTAAAATTTATTACTTATATTCGTATATATGTATTTAAAACAATATTATATGACAAAAAACAACGGAAGCTATCTGCACGAAAAAATGCTAATGCAAAATATTTTTCGACAATCTAATGAATTGCATCGACAAAATATATGAAAAGGAAAAGTTGGCCAAGTTAAATGCTTGTTTGTTAATTGCTTAATTAAAATCATCCAGTTTATTCCTAGTTTTATTTATTTATAGTTTATCTTTTATTTTGTACTTTGTCTAGAGCGTAAGTTAAAACAAAAAAAAACGGGTGTCGGAACGTACTTTTGAATTCATTCTCTGATTTATCAAATATGTATACCCATTGTATTTCATTCTATTTTATAACTGCGAGAGGGAAACAAACAATAAAATACATTAATTAATGATACGTTTCTATGTTTATACAACAGTATTTTTGAATCACTTTTGATTGATCTTTTCCCTCCAATAAGCTGGTGTTTGAAATATAATGTTTCCATTTTGAACTAAGTGTTTAATATCTGAATTATTAACATTTTTCAAAAACATACTAGTTTTGTATGGGTATAACGTGATGGTTTCATTAAATGAAAGTGAAATGTTTATAATGGAAGGTTTGTAATGCAATATTAAAATAATTCCGTAATAGAATTTAGTATCAGATATTATAGCAATTCCCGAAAGAAGTATATATGGATGATGTTGGCAAATGTGAAATTCATGTTTCGATTCTTGTAGATAATAAAATGTTCTTGGACCAAATATTATTGTTCATCATAGAAATATGCATTGTTAATTGCCTAAAACTTCATCAACATTTTGTATTTCAAGCAATATTTTATAAAAATATCCAAATGATACATTTCTATTGTTTTTATCCATATTTAAAATACTTATAGAAAATGTGTCTATTGAAGACCAATCCACTAACGATCTATGCAAACGTGTTTTATTTTACTAGTGTTAAGTTACAACAGTATTCATTTATAGAATTTCTATCATATCTAGAAAAACTGAAACGAACATGACCAATACACAGTTTTAAATAGATAAAGTCATGTAAGTCCATCTGTTTTAGGAAGAATATATGATTTTGTCCCCTGAAAGAACTCATACAAAAGCACCCCACTTAACGCACAGCATGGATGATTCTTTCAAATCAGTTGTGCGATTTTCAGTGCTGCGTTTGTGCTAAGTCAACGCGAAAGAAAAATATAAATAATTTCAGAGGGCAAAAACGCGAAAGGGTTTTCACGTAAATTTTTCACTTTTACAATGTACACTTATCATCTGTGAAACTATGATAAGTTAGTACGGTCTCTAAATATCAAATATATATGCGAGAGCATCGTTTCATAGAATAAGCTTTTATCCGAAAGCAATATGTTATTACCTATGATTCTCTTTTTGATCTACATTACAGAAAATGGTTTCTTATGATATGAGTGCATAAAGGCATCAATGTTTTTTTTTCATCTGTAGAATACATTCAGGGCATTTTGACAATAAATTGGCAACAGAATTCAATTCTTACTTTTTACGTCGAGTTCATTTTTGATAAATATGCTCACAAATAAAATTGCTTTTTAGTGGACATGACAAATTAAAATAGCACATTTTTCGCATACAATTAAAAAAAAACGAGAAAAAACGCAGTCTTACAATTTAAGTAAATTACAATAAATTGTGACAAAATAAGTAGAATGAAATCCCGACTTGTTGCTTTAATCAGTCTGTAGAGTAGCTAGCTTTTAGAACAATTTAAAAAAAGCATATTTATGATATTAATACATTTTAATGTATTTATTGATAACATTTTTACATTTTGATCACTTGAACTCGTCATTAATGTAAATAGTTATTGTTCCCCCTCCATGAAATAATGACAAGAAAACAACAGCTTACGGTACACCTCTCTAGGACTTTCTATTGCCCCTGACGGGACCCATTAGCATTGTAAACAAAGATATTATAAATCAACGAAGGCATTCGTAATTTGAATTCTTAACAAATCTGCTTTCACAACTTGTTAGTTCTGGCTTTTGTCTTGCCCACAATGGTGGGAAATGTAAAGGTTTCATTCGGCGGGTTCTCTTTGATTGAGTTATTGGAAACATTATCGTCTGCTGTCATTTATGCGACAATACCTCCACGCGTTTGTGACACAAAGGCCAATGGTAAATAGGAACTATATGTGTGGTTGTAGGAAATTGATAATAATAGGATTTCCTTTTTGATGACACATGCTTTTGTTATGTGGTTTTAAGGTGACCCATACATGACGGTATATGAATTGTTTGTTTTAAGTTAGATTATTTAAATGTGTGGTTTTCAGTGTCTTTTTTCCAAAGCAAATCTATAGTCACTGAAATTTCACTACTAAAATTGGTATCGTGTCTCCAGAGAAAATGGTTTGTTTGTGAGTGAATCGGGAAGGGTAACAACCATGACAAAAGCGACGTTCTTTGTGCATGTACGAATATAGAAAGAATAAGACTCTTTATTCAACATGTTCAAGTATGATTTGAGTTTAGGTGAATCGAACTGTTCACACTGAACCTAGGTTTGAAAACGTTTGTAGAATAACTTCTCAGTGGCAATTTTAAGAGCGATCATTCAATATTCTATATGAATTGTTCTGCATCCTTTTTCTGAATATACCCTGCTATTCGCATTTTAAAAATAGCATGTTACTAAATATAAGAATGATAAATAATAAAAGCAGTATCGACAGATGTGTTTGTATCAATTTTATTATGTTTATGATATCATGTTTCAATATATTTTAATTTCATTTTTATTTGTTTAAGTCGTCAGACCAAACAAATAATGGTAGCGAAATTTCAGACTCTGGTGTTCTTATTTGCAAATGCCGAAAGTAGTCCAAACTCCTCGAAGCGGTTACTTCCCTTCATATGTACATTAACGCCGAAAAATTAAGGGGAGATCACTGCGTAAAGATTGCCAATTGACAGGCTCATTAATTTTCGTAACGAAAAAAATAGTTCCCGATTGGTCGAAGATTTCTAATATTCTGTTGGTTTAAACATATTTATTTTAGCTCGATTGCGAAACAAGTTCTTGCAAATTATATTAATCACTTTCGAGTCCGCTTCCTGGAACCAACCAGTACTGGTGTCATATGAAGAAACATGGTCGTGACCTGATTAGGGCCCGAACCCATGATTTCTGGGTTGAGAGGCAGACACCTTAACCACTAGGCCACCGCTCCCCTTAATATTCTGTTATTCTTAAATATACATGCTTATATTCAGCTCCATGATTATTTACTTCAGTGTTAAATACAGGTTTACCAGTAATGACGTAAAACCAAATCAAACATAGTATATGGAAAAAAAAGGAATTGTATTTCTTGATAATATCTACATATATGACGATATAAAGATATATTAGAAAACATGGTAATTCATTATAAGTGGATTTTTTCTCAATTCAAATATTTTTCCAAGTTATTTGTTTTGAGACAAAAAATAGATTTTTAACAAATTTGAAATGAATTGCAGTTTGTCAGAATAATATCTTAAATATCTGGAAAAGGTGATCCCTCGGAAGCATCAAAACAGCAAAATTGCATGAAAAATACAGACTTGGTCAGAGTCTGTACATGAGGGATAATGAAAAAGTGCAACATCCCTCACGTCTCCTGTGGTACTCAATTTTCAACAGTTGAAAGTGCTTGAAACAATGACCCGAATGGACCAGAAAAAATTAACAACACTAACTTAACTCCTATTCAGAATCATTTAGAAGTGTATATGTTGGTATATAAAGTATTTTTTATAATTTTCAACATAGTGATTTTAAAACCTGCTGTTTAATATATTGAAACTATTTCAATAATAAATAGCCGTTTTCATTTTTAACCTGGTACATACTTATGATTTAAGATAAAAACAACCTAAATCAAAGTTACAGTAGCAATTTCATACATTTTCCTATACAGTAAACATATGGGACGTAAAACAATTTTACTGGACATTTTCCTTGGCCTAAATGCGATGTTACAGGAACTGTTGATAAAGAGTTAATCGTATAATGAAAGCTTTCATTCCTTCAAACTCGTTTTATTGGATATAGACAGCCTTTGGGATCTTTTTATTACTCTAGGTAATTTGTTAGTTTTTATAGTTATAGAGAATTTAATTGCAATTAATTTTAATGGATGTTTTATCCGTCAAATCTAAAAATGCTTTATATACATAAACAAATTATCAAAAAGCTATATAAAGTAATGTTGAAAACATTTACTTTCTTATAGTAACTGGTAAAAAACTTTTCGTTTTTATTGCAATGGCAATATTGTAATGAATTGATCTATTTTTAAGCGGCATTATAAACCTTTCTGTCCATTAATCACATATATCATTTTGAAAAAAATAAGTTCGTTCTAATTTTTGAATATTAATTTTTGTATGTTTTTTTTATCTCCAACACAACATCTATAGTTTTAGTATATTCTTATTCAGTATGATATAATTTTGTCCAAAAAAATATGAATAGGTTGCGAATTCATTTAAAATACTAGTATTAAAGAATAACTTATTAAAGTAAATGTTTTCAAATAAGCCTGATTTTAAGGGTTACTTTATAAGAAGTGAAATTTGTTTTAAAGATAGTCTTATTATAATGATAAGAAAACGTTAAGCAAAGTTTCAAAAATTTTCATAGCATAAGTTTTTATTTTTCTTATTTCGTCATATAAGAAAAAAATATAAGCAAGAAAAAAATGCTACACAAATTTATTTTTAATTGAAAAAAAAATTTATTTTAAATAAAAAATTATCATTTTACAAAAAAAACCCAAAGGGAGATGACTTTTTTTTAAAAAAAAAAGCTTTTTTTTGGAATACTAAAGATTTAAAACAGTACAATGCAATAAAATTAAAAATTTAAGAAAGAATAGTTAAAAAAACCCCTTTTTTATAGGGAAAAATAATTTCAGTTTTGAGTAATGAATAAACAAAAAACTATTTCCATGTTTAAAATTTCAATGAATTTTAAAATTTAAAAATAACATGCAAATTTTTAACATCAATTTTAAATTTTTTGATATTTTAAAGGAAAATTATATTTCAAATCGACATGTGAACTTAAACGGGTTTAGATAAGGATGGAAACCCGTTATGTCATTTGTATCAAAATAATTTTGGGCTTTTATGTCTTTAAATGATCTCGACAAAAAATTAATGGTCACAACTTCTAATCATTGTTCTGAAGACTATTCAGTTATATCCGATTATAACACCAGTTTTGAATGTGTCGTTTGTCGTGTTTTGACGTAGGGTCTTCAGTCTGAAGTGCTTTTAGATATCAAATAATACGATCTAAAAACCTTGTACTGGATTAGGGTGATGGAATCAGTTACATACACCTTTCTAAATCTAAATTATAAAATGTAGGAAATGTTTTAGCATCAAAAATAAGGTTTCTTTGATTGAAGCTTTTAACGAGTTCTCAGTAATTGTTTAAAGAATAAAAAGCAAGATGCATTATTGAGCAAAAAAAAAAGATTAAAAAAACTTATATATTATATATACGTGTGTATAAGGATATGATTTTTGTACTTTCGTCACGTGCAGAGTTATATATATTTTTTCTAAGATATTTATCATTACCGAGTTCTTTTTATTTTCATTCTTTTTAAAGGCTTTATTTTTATTGAAGGACAGTAGTTGTAATCTTACTGCCAAGATGAATCATGTGTGAAGTGTTGTTTTTATTTGTATGTTTTTTGTTTTGTTTTTTGTTTTGTTTTTTTTTTAATGTTTTACTAATTTACTAATTTGTATGCTGTGATATTTTTTTATGAGACAGTATAAAGCTATTTATTAACAAACCTGTGCCACTATTATAGTCAAGCCATCTTGTATTATAGTGTTATAACTTTGTTATGTTTTGTTGTATTGCCTTTTTGTTGATTTGCTTTCTTTTGCTTTGCTTATTCTTTGTTTTGCTTATTTTTTGTTTTGCTTTGATTTTGCTTATTATAAAATATTCATTTTCATGAACTTTACAAAACCATTTCACTTAAGCTGTTAATATGCGTACAGCATTGTGTCAAACATTGTTTGTCTTTCTAGAATCGGTGACTTTTTGATATACTTTTTATCAAAATAACTACAAGTTGCAAGGTAAAAGAAATGTTTTCACCTACACCCTTTGTTTTCAAAACCGAAAAAAAAGACTACTTAAGATGTTTTATTATCTGAACTGCTCAGAATATTTTAAAGTTCAAATTTCTTTTAATTTGTATGATTTTAAGAAGTTTTTTACCAGCAGTTTAATGATCTTCATAGCTGCACACGTTCGTGTATAGTTTAAAAACTCCTTATGCCATTAAGGGTTCTTGTTGGCAGGAATTAATTTACATGGATATAGTCTCAATAAAACCGAACAGTAATCTTACAAAATAGAAATTTTACCCCTGTACCTGCTTAACTTGTGTGATAAATTTGTCTAGCTTTGAATTTGGACAAATACATTTAAATTTTAGGGGAATTCAGTGTAAAAAACACAAACAAACAAAAACTAAAAACAAAATTAAAAAACTGAGGCATCAACAGTATAAAATCTGGTCAGGATACACTGATGTGATAGCTGGTCAGGCTCTATACTTGTGACAAAGGCTAATCACTTTCAGGTACAACAAGTAAATGATTAATCTGAACGTTTAAAAAAAAGTTGTACACGTATGGAAATATCACATTCTGATTATATTTTTATACATGATATATTAAGTTATGGTATAAATGTTAAAGATTAAAAGGGTTCTTAAAAAATTCTTCTCACAATAAAAATCACCATTCTGTATAAGCTACCAGCAGTTATGGACATAGTTAATATGAGATTATTTTGAACTCTTTGAACTATCAGCTTGAATATCTTTTAGGACAAGTTTATAAAGTGGTTAACTCTTGTAAGCAAGTCTATTTTGTAGAGAGTATCAAAAATGACACATTCCTAAGGATACGTGATTAAATGCATTTGAAACATTCAAGTATTTCCAACGTATCATTTTCTTTAATTATTGATGTTTTAAAATGACTGTTTGTCCAATTACAAGACAATAATAAAAAAATCATAATTATTTCCGCGCGGTAAGTAAATTGGTAAAAAAATGTTGTTTTTTCTGACAAACACAATGTTATCACTTTAGAATATAATAACAAATCTTTGACCTTTATGTGCTCGTTATATTTGTAAATATGCATATATTCTAATATTGTTCATGGTTGATGTTGTTGTTGTTTTTGTGGGGGGTTTTTTCTCGCTGCTTTGAATTTTAGTCATAAGCTCGTACTGATTAACTTTAAATTATTCCTTCAGCATATTTGACATATTCAGCCAACGAAAAAAATATTTTTTACTTTAAATAATGCCAATTTGTGAATTGCTCATGATTCTAATAATATTTGGTTCAATTAGATAGGTCTATTTGTTTTATTTATGGAGGCTTTGAATCGAAAATACTATAAAAAGAATGTCTGTTTTATTGTAATAAATGACACCTCTTCTCGCTAACCTTTCCATGGTTTCTACGCTTCCAAATCAAAGCGGCAACACGTCTACCATGACAGTACGTTGATCCAACATTTATCCAACATGTCAACAGGGATGAACGTGTTTGTCCCCCATCCTTATTTGTATTCATAACAACAATGTCGTTATTTGAACCCGCCAGAAATAAGTCATTGTCACTACATAGTGGTTTTTTGATATGATTGTTGTTTTTTCTGTTTCCACATTTTTCTTGTATGCGTTACTTTCTGTGAAATATGCATGTCATTACTTCCTGTGAAATATGAATGTCATTACTTCCTGTGAAATATGAATGTCACATTATATTTTTATTGGTCAGTTTTTAATTTTGTTGGAATAGTATTAGTTTTGATTATTACGCATGTAATACCAAACCAATGTTGTTGTTTGTTTGTTTTTTGTTTTGTTTTTGGTTTTTTCCCAAATTTTGTCAGTTTTCAGTTGCTTTACTTTTATGTTTTAGTATCTGAATTATATTCTTTCTGCATTTTCACAATACTAATACGCATAATGCATTTTTATTGACAGATAAATCGTTCTCCAAGCAGACGACACATGCCATACGACACCATGCTTACATTGATGACGTTTTGCTTTACGGCAATATTCACCATGCTGTCGAAAAATTATGTGAACGCTTTACCAAACAGAAATGACTACGAACTTTTTCAGAATGGCTTTACAAGTAGCGACGTACAAGCAGACAATGTTTGGGACAATATCTTACGGCTACTATTGTCTCCGGAAACGCATGAACAAACATCCGCTATTGAAAACGAGCAAACTCGTGAAATAAACCCATTTCTATCGTCTGACTATCTGAATAAAGACACACTCTATCCGCTAATGGACGATGAACAGTTTATAATAGAAATGCCTGAATCAGGTGATCAAATTGTTTCCAAGAATGAATTTAAAGCAGACGACATTGAAAAGTATGCAACGCCGGGTTTGTCAAAATTGCTCAAATTAATTGATCATTTGAAATTGCCGGAATATAAGCAAGTCTCGACGAAAGAAGCAAAACGAGGTTGGAATAGCAATGGGGCATTTGACACGCTCGTTAGCGCAGTTGGCAGATTAGGTCGTTTGAATGATAAAGAATCTAAATCGGAGAGCAGAAGATTTCATTCTTGGGGTGGATAACAGGTCACATGCAAAGCACAGAAATTGTTATCAAATCAAGTGCTGGACAGAACAGAAATTCAACAGAACAGGAATCAAAATAAAGTGCTTAATAGAATAGGGGTATAACCTGTTTAAAATCAAAATTAAAATCAAAGCATACTATTCTGTTTAAAAATCAAAACAAACTAACATGTTTAAAATAAAAATAAACGCATTTCAAAATATCTAATGTTATATTATAATACAATGTAAACAAATCAGTAATATATTTATTAATAGTTACAATACTACTAATCTAAGAATTCTAAATGAAAATTTATATTTGATTAAAAAAAAAACATTTTTTGAAAATAAATAAAAAATTTATAGCGTTTTTTTATTTTATTTATTTATTTTGTTAAATAATTGTACGGGAATTAAATGCTGTACATGTAAATTCTTTATGATATGATACCAAAAAGCAAGTGTATGTACACTGTTTAGGAGACAATTAACAAAGATAAGTATATTTGAAATACCTGCTAATCTTATTCCCAAAACAAATTAACATTGAACATGTATCAATTCACAAGAAAATGCAACAAGATAACGCATTCAAATTTTTAATAGGACAATTGCATTTTAAACAAACCTTTTCATCGACTTAAGCTACAATTTGTTTAGCTAACTCAATTTACTTTCTTTTGGTAGTCTGTGTTTATAATGTACAAAACATGCTTGCACACACCATGATAACAGTTTGATACACATATTCAAATGAACAGGCTATTGAATTCGATATATCGTCGATAATTATCTTTCGATATAACGATACAAATTTTCAATCAATTAGATAAAAGTTAAGAAGATCCAATTAATTATCATGTAATTATGTCAAAAGTATTAACAATGTGATACAGAACTCTGTCATACTAGTTAATGGACCTTACTTCCCTTCTTTTGATTTTCTTCTATCTTTTTATAGACAAACATGTTACTGCGACGCTTGATCCTTTTCAGAGTTTGTAGGCATTTTAATTTTGTCAACCAAAAGACGGTATTAGTCAATACTTAAAAAAAACATAAAAAAATTCCATCTTAGATGTCGGAGTTGCATTTGACTAAATTGATTTAAAGACAATGTTTACAGGTTATCATTTTTATTTTGAAAACTTACAATTTATGTATAACAATAGAAACATCTAGAGGTGATTTAGGACGAATAAAGCAAATCAAATCTAAATGTCATTATCAGTTCACGCGAATAGATGCAAAGGTGTGTCGCGAATACTAATATTTGGCTAGAAGAAGAAAAAATGGAAAAAAAATCAATAATAGTCAAAATTTAGTTAAAAAACTGTAAAAAAGTTTTGTTTGACGCAATTGTGTAATTTTGAAGAATTATGTATGCAAACAAATTAGCAATTCAATTTAATATTTTATCAAAAATAAGTTTAAGTGGGCGTCAGTAGTATAAGTATTGAACGAGTCTAGCGCACCCCCCCCCCCCCCAAAAAAAATATCATCCCGTTATACCCTCAAATTGAAAAGTACAGAAATGCTTAAATCATGATAATTATAGTACCCGCCCAAAAAAAAAAAAATTTTTTATCCCCGGCGGGACTCGGACCCACACCCCTAAAAAATAAAAAAATGATATATAGGTATCCGAAAAAATTATATTCGTAAAAAGTAAAATGTAATAATACCTATTACTATACTACCGACGATTAATGCTGTTTTTTTATCTTCGTGTTCTATTGATATATTTTTTTCTTTTTTTTCTATTCCATCTGACACTTTAACTAAAGATTTAGCTATTTCTTTAGGTTCTGGTAAAGATTTCTTTGTTGGCGTTCCTTTAATTTCTGTATGTAGAATTGTTGGAATTGGTTGAATATTAACATCATTATTCAATCCGAGCTTTTGATAATCAGTTGCTACTATAATTTTATTATTATAATTTTGTATTTCTCCAATTCTTAATTCCATATTACTAGGAGACATGTACAAACCAATTTCGTAAACATAATCAAGTTTACTTCTGGCATATTTTAATGTATTTTTGATATCTTTTAATTTGACTCGGCAAATCTACGGAGGACTATTAATTGCATCCTCAAAGCGTTTGCAAGAAATGTGTTTCTGCGCAATCAAAAAGCTGTTCCTGTTCCGAGTATATCAGTTTCTTGTTTGAGATTCAGTGAACCAAGAATAGCCCAGCATAGGTTCTTATGGATTCGTTAATCCGTTGAACACCTGATCTCGTAAAACCTTCTTGAAGTATCGAGAATAAATGTGGTCCCAAACATCCTTAACATCATCTTCTTGTTGAATATAATCAATATGAATTTTCTTTGGTGGAAGATATTCGCATGATGAAATACCACATTTTCTTCCACCTGGCACTTCAGGTGCGAATGTCATTTTAGAAAAATCTAAATCAGATGATGTGCTGCTAGAAATATGTTTTGAAGAATAATCATGTCTAAAATCAGTTCGTTTCCATGCAGAGTGACTAGTTGTGTGAACTAATCCTAAACCATTTCCACTTTTATACATTTTTTGTCTCCAATCTGAATGAGGGTCTACATTAAACTCTTTACATATTCTTTCGTAAGCACCACGGTCATAACTGTTGTTTTAAATGCATTCCAACTTTTATCTTGTGGTAGGGCAATAGATAATTCAAATAATATTCTTCTTGTTTGTAGTAAATGTGAAATAAGAATAGCGAGCCAGTAA